>NW_015634019.1:62542-63600 GCF_001515625.1 Sinocyclocheilus rhinocerous | reverse complement strand
AATGGCGCTTTTCCACTGCGTGGTACGACTCGGCTCGGTACGGCTCAGTACGGCACGGCACGGTTCGGCTCGGCACGGTTTGCGTTTCCACTGCAGTTCAGTACCGCTTGAGAGTGGGCGGGATTATTCACATTTCGTTATAGTTGCGCCGCCTCTACTACCACGACTCCTAAAAAAAACTTTTCATTCCGCATCTCCCTATCAAGCTCTCGCTGGATCCGCTCCTCTGCTATCAACGAGAGGAACGTCTGTACTTCCTCAACAGACAACGAAACAGCCACTTTTTGGTTGTTAAAAAAGGTGCGCTCGTTCAAAACAGTTGCGTTCGATCCTTCGCTGGCTGTGCTGATTTAAATCTAGCGGTTCTTTTGTGTTTGTGTCGCAAGTTCAGTGACGCAGGTAGTGACAATTCTCTCCGGCCAATCCGTGATCAGCAGAGTTTACACGTCACGTTTTGGTAACGGTACGGTTCACTTGGAACCCCAACCGAGGTGGTACTAAAAAAAGTACCAGGTACCAGGTACTGTACCCAGTGGAAAACCCCCAAAAAGTGAACCGT
This sequence comes from Sinocyclocheilus rhinocerous, assembly GCF_001515625.1. NCBI lineage: Eukaryota > Metazoa > Chordata > Actinopteri > Cypriniformes > Cyprinidae > Sinocyclocheilus > Sinocyclocheilus rhinocerous. The sequence goes on along the minus strand of NW_015634019.1, from coordinate 63,041 downwards.
ACCGAGCCGTACCGTGCCTTACCATGCAGTGGAAAAGCGCCATAAGTTCTACAGATGGTGGCGCCAGGAGCAGATCTGGTAGCGCTGGGGGTGGTTTTAATCATTTAATCATAAAATTACTATTGTTTTGCATTATTAAGTGCAGTTACTAATAATATTACATGTTCATTTCTTGTTTTTTTTTCTTTTGTTTATACAGATTTGACAGGAAAGCACTAAGCGCGAGTTAAGATGCATACAAAATTTACTAAACAGGTGCAAAATCAAATTTTTATATAGAAAATGTATATATTCCACTCTTATTAAATGTACCATTATTCTTCTAGTATATGGAACTGACCAACTTCAGTGATTGTGTGATTTAGTAGCAAATTGAAGAAAAGTTTGTTTTTCAAGGCACTTTGTGACTTTTCTTACTTCATACTAGGGCTGCACGATAAATCGCATGCGATATTTAACGCGCATCTTGTCAGAAAGCCGGTTCTGTAATCAGCTGTAA
>NW_015634019.1:49275-61619 GCF_001515625.1 Sinocyclocheilus rhinocerous | reverse complement strand
TTCTGGTTTCCTGACGTATGTCAGCGCTGTTTATAACAGAATTCTGTGCAAAATTTGAATGATTCTCACAAGATCTCGCAGCAACCTTATCATTGTGTGGCGAATTCAAACGCTTCTCACTGGATCTCGCAGCACAGTTGCATCTGTGCAGTAACAGTGTCACAAAATCAACTTTGGCTCCCGAGTAAAGCTGTTCTGAGCTCGGACAAGTTTGTTTGCGTCGCAGTCCGAGCTGATAAACGGTCCGCGTTGCGCAGCTCAAACGAGTAGCGCAGTTTAGTTTCGCTTTCGTTTGCCATTTCTCAAATGCAACAGAAATGGCAGCACTTATGAGTTGGACAACGCAGTGGAGTGGACCGCTCACAAAAATTAGTCGCACCGGCAGAAAAAATTGTCACAAAATGCGACCATTTGGTCGCAGTCTGGAGCCCTGTTATACATGGACGCACGTGCGGTTGCCATACTGTATTAAAGGTTTAATCAGGATAAAACCGTATATTTAAAGCTAACAGTTACAGAAGCAGTAGCATTTACAAATAACAGCGTATCTAAAAAGTATGAGACAACAACAAACAAAAAAACATACCATTAAGAGCCATGCTTGCACAGGTTCTGCGCGATCCTCTTCACTAAAATACTTTGGCTCCCGAGTAAAGCTGTTCTGAGCTCGGACAAGTTTGTTTGCGTCGCAGTCCGAGCTGATAAACGGTCCGCGTTGCGCAGCTCAAACGAGTAGCGCAGTTTAGTTTCGCTTTCGTTTGCCATTTCTCAAATGCAACAGAAATGGCAGCACTTATGAGTTGGACAACGCAGTGGAGTGGACCGCTCACAAAAATTAGTCGCACCGGCAGAAAAAATTGTCACAAAATGCGACCATTTGGTCGCAGTCTGGAGCCCTGTTATACATGGACGCACGTGCGGTTGCCATACTGTATTAAAGGTTTAATCAGGATAAAACCGTATATTTAAAGCTAACAGTTACAGAAGCAGTAGCATTTACAAATAACAGCGTATCTAAAAAGTATGAGACAACAACAAACAAAAAAACATACCATTAAGAGCCATGCTTGCACAGGTTCTGCGCGATCCTCTTCACTAAAATTCTCTGGGTCTCAATCGGGCTCAAATTGATAAGCAATATAGACGATGCCATTGTTTACAATACAACCAGAGCAAATGCCGCTTAGGTGAGGGGCGGGACGTTTAGACGCACACTAGAGGCGGTTTAGCCAATCACAACACACTGGACTAGCTAACCAATCAGAGCCCATCCCGTATTTCTGAGGGAGGGGCTTCATAAAAGCAGGAAATGATCAGTGCGTTTATAGGAGAAGGGACAGAGCGGTGTGGAATAAAGGTAAATTATGTGAAAAATAGTTTATAAAAAAAAAATATATATATATACATATATACTAAGCATTAACACGTTAGACTGCACCCCATAAACACAATCAATAAGCACTATAATAGTATATAAATACTAAAAATACTCTCTCTTATACCATTTTCCCAACAAATAAAATTGCAGATTTTTTTTTTTTACTTTTATTTGTAATTGATTCAAAATGATTCACCAAATGGTTTAAATGATTCATTAAACTGTCCCAATCAAGCAATTTGCCTGCAATTATAACAGCATGTTGCACTGTAGGTTAATCTCTGCATGCAGTCAGCAAGAATGTTAACCATTAAATACCAGTGTATCATTGCACAGCATCAAGTTTATCAAAATTCACAGGCTGACAACTATGACAGGATTTTTCTTCTTTTTGCAGAACAACAGCGCAAGAACTGACACAGAATAGAAAAATGCTTCCTGTCTTAAAACATGGATCAATGCACGCTGCAGTCCAGGTGGCTTTGTTCTATTTATTTTGCACAGTCTGTGTGACTGACAGATGTTCAAAGACTTCTCCCAAGCAGCTTAAAGAAGAGCGATCGCAATACAGACAGCAGCAAGCAACATAAAACTCCAGTAAATAAAGAGATGAGACGCGAGATAGTGCCACACACACCCATTCATCTCTCACTTCAATGCTTTCTGCTTTCCACTAAAAGGCTAGCATTAGCAATGCCTCAACTCGACAGGATCAAAGTGAGCAGTTGCACAGAAGTATCATCTGTGACTGGAACATGACGCAAATTACCTCAGCCAGACCTGTGCTGTCTGTCTCTCTGTCACACATAGGCCTGTCGCAATAATCAATATATCGACTTATCGCGCAATATATGTACATGACCTCAATAATTTTTGGTGACGCAATATATCGCCCATTATATTTAATTAAATTAATGCCACCATGTTTTTTGCATTCCACTTGCGCCTGTGTCTTTTGTAGCTTCTCGTACATAACGCGGTGTAGTCATGAGGTGCTAGTTCAAATTTAAAAAATGCTTCTACAAAAAAAGTTTCATCTGCAGATATGATCTTGTTTAGGGATCTGTGCCTTTGTGCATGCGGACATCTGACTGATAAGTAGTGATTGTGTTTTGCAGCAATAGAGTGCACTCTGTAATTTACAGAGAAAAGAAGGTCAGGGAAAAATCTGTAGATGGAAAAATCTTCATACAAGTTCTTTGTGCAGTTTTCTTTTTTTCTACTTGTTACTTTGCACTTTTTGTTAGAAATAGTTTATTTACTATTTATTCAGGTTTTTTAAGGTATCTAATATTTTGATACTTAATTTCTATTATCTAAATATTCTTAAAAATTAAAAGTTTGTTGTCATTTGGAAGTGTGTAGGCCTTCTTGCATTATTATGTTGTTACATTATGATTATATATTCAGTGGCATAAAATGGTCTTTAAAATGACAATAATATCGCTTATCGCAATTATTTCTGGTGCAATATATCACACAACAAAAAGTTATCGTGACAGGCCTAGTCACACACACACATAAACACAGCAGGCTTACCTCATCTTTGAGCTGGGCCAGGAAAAGGGGAAGCAGGTGCTCAATGGTGTTGTCTTTGCCTAAGATGGTGGAGAGACCCATAATGACTGACGCCAGAGCAGACTTCACATGCTGATTAGTGTCTGAGACAAGTTCCTATTGACAAAGGAGCAAACAACACATTGCCATCAATGACTATCAATGCTTCAATAAAACTCTCAAATAATCACGTATAGTGGTCGACCGATATATCGCCAAGGCCGATAAATTTTCTGTTTGGCCGATGCGTTCGAGACTTTTATTTTGACGGCGCGCCTGACTTTTATTTAGACGGCGCTGAGAGCGGCAGCGTCTGAACACAGGCAGATATATTTGGGCTATCAGTGGTCAGGACTGTATTTTGGTACTGATTTACTGTTTTAAGTTTGTTTTTAACTCAAGTGTTACATAATGTCAAGCTTTTAATTTTTTCAGATGTTAGACTGTTAAGAATCTTGCTATTGGATCGCGTCTCTCTGGTTTCAAATGAAAGGAAAAGGAAAATCAATTAAGTACTTTTGTATTGTACTGAATTCCCTGGATTGTGCAAAAATATGCACTGAATTTCCAGCAAAAATAACCATATTAAATATGTTACACTGCATAAACAACCATAAAAAAAAAAAAGTTTAAGAGGTTTTAAAAAAAGGTTCAACATAAAAAAGGTTCAACAGAGGTTTGAGTCTGCACAAAGTCATTTTCACCAGAACACTATGCTTCTTACAATACAGGAGAAAACAGTGATTGATATACAGTAAACGCGAGTTTTGCTGCAGGCAGTAGGTCAGAGCACAGACACAATGCCACACTGTTAATCTGATCTTGTTTAAGTCTTAGACGCTTAGAGAACAGATGCTGACTCAAGAGTTATCTGCCAGTAACTGAACCAGGATTGGAACTGTGCACCAATTTAATGTGATGAGCACTGGAACAATGATGCACAAGTGATCAGTCTGAAATGTGACACATTGCAGAGATGTTGACAAGTGCTTAGTGAAAAAGCATTTTACCTTAACACAGGGGAGAATGTGTGTCATGATGATCGTCTCTCTACTGTCCTCTGGCAAATTTTCACAGAATTCTGAGGACAAGAAAAATAATCAATGAGAGTCATCCCAATGCAAACATTTCAGTAGCCAATACCAGTGAAATTTCATGATTATCAGAGAAAAACACTCTTAAGAGCAAATTTACATATTAACTCCAGACTAGATGGAACTTTAGACACATGCAGTCTTTGAACCACAGTTTGAAATGCCTGCTACAAACGAAACTCAAAAAAAAAGCTGTTTATATGACAAAATATTAAATATTTTATTCCTTAAGCGAGGAACTGACTACACAAAAACTGAAAAAATAAAGGCAATTTCAGCAAATTCTAAATATGTATATAAATTACAGTATTTTTCACAACATGTAGGTTTTTGTGAAACCTAATCAAATTTTGTTGCTTTGAAGCCTGAAATGAAGACGGACACAGTTTTTGATTTATCCAGCTGTATTTACTCAGTGCAACTCATAACGTCAAGCAAAAGATGTAACACCAACATGTCAGAATTATTATTATTTTTTTATTATTAAAAACCAGTTTGAGTTGGAAAAAGGATCACCCCCTCCTAAAAATGACTTGTAAATTCAATCAGGTGTAGCTAATCACCTTCTCAATGGCACACAAAGCCATTTGACTTCCAACTGTGATCAGCTGTGCTCATTTTGATCAGCTCAGCATGAAAAGAGCTTTCCTGGAGCATTTCAGTCATTGGTAGTGCAACTGAAGCAAACAATCAATTATGGGTGGCAAGGCACTGTCAAAAGAATCACGATGCCGGTTCAACATCGTGTATCGTCTATCGACCCAACCCTAATGTGCAAAGTGCACACATTTGAATTTGTGCTAAATATGAGAGATATGTGAGCCCAAGTTTATTTGTACAGCACATTTCCAACATGCAGGTAGTTTCAGTTTTACTTTAAACAAATATGTTTAGGCTTGGTGTTTATAATAAACGTCACTAGAATTCATGTTCTATACTTATATTTCTAATTTCTATTCTGAATGTCCATTCAATTTAAATGATTTCTTGTGAAGTGAGGGGAACTAAAATACATTTAAATAAAAAAATTTTTACCAGTTTTTCACGTTATTTTTGAATGTTATAATAAAATGTGACTTATACACTTGTGCATTTTATCAGTTTTTTTTTCTCTCAACAATGTAATTTTGACCTATGCGACTTGTGCAGCTTATTTTACTGAAAATATCTTAACTATGATTACTTAAACCTATTACGCAAATTAATAGCAGAGGTACTCAACATTATTTTCACATATTACATGGCTGCTTTGGGGTCTTCACTCACCTTTGACTTTATTTGCAGCAGCAGCGCGAACTTCAGCCTCACAGTCTTTCAGAAGATTCTGGAAGGCTGGCACTAGGTCATTCTTTGTGATTTCTGGACCCACAGCCTTCTGCAGCTGTAAATTCACAGAGACAAGCATGTCACTTCACATTTCCATTTCACAGTAGCACTTCAGCGTTTCCTGCAGACTCAAGGACAAAGGCACTTCCGGTGCATGCTAGGATACAATCAAGGCTATTCTAGCACTGTTCATTAAATGTGGTACAGGCACAAAAATGCCTGATCATTGCTTTTTAACCCAGGATTTTGCTAGGTATTTCTAACTGCATTCAACATTTTGTTTCCTTTAAAATATCTAACATTTCAAGTGGCCCAGGATAATCCAAAATCATTCCATGACATGACAAAATAATATTGAAAGGAACTGCATTTAGGTCAAGTTGCACAACAATGAGCAGTGTGCATCACAGCAGGATTATAGAGACCAGTGAACTCTTTTGAGGTGGCATCCTGAAACTGTGATCTAGCTGTTGAACCTTAGCAGGGAAGAGGTTTCCAGGTAGCTTATATAACATTAGCACTATAAAACAAAGATAATGGGTGCACAAATTCACATCACACAGAAGTGACTGCTGCATCGCTATTCAGTGGTAGAGCTCTGCAACTACTGAAACAACCTCATGAACCACACAAGATTTAGTAGTTTTTATCAGTCTGACAAGTTCATTATTGGATCAACTGTCAAGAGTTGTTACTCCGCTTATATTGCACTCACTTAAGCCAAGCTTACAATACGAGACGCTTGTCACCTTTGATGTATCAGTCTGCGACATGAATTTGCGGATCGCAGTGTGTGCCCGCTGTACTTGTAAGGCACACACAGAGTAGCAGTCGCTTCAACAGACTGCAGATTTGTTTAAAAATATAAATTCCACAAATATATTAAAAAGCACAACCATTTTCAGCTGTGATAAGAAATGTTTTTTGAGCACCAAAACACTGGAGTAATGGCTCCTGAAAATTCAGCTTTGCCATCACAGAAACAATTTACATCTAAAAAAAGATAATAAAATGGAAAAGAGTTATTTTCAATTGAAATAATATTTAACCATATTACCGTTTTTAAATAAATGAAGTCTTGGTGAGCATAAGATACTTTTCAAAATCCTACCAACCCAAAACTTAAACAGTAATCAGGGCTCTACAGTGTGACCATTTCAGTCGCATTTGCATTTTTTCAGTGTACAGAGCTTCGTTGATTATAAATGTGAGATCGCGATGAGCTAAGATGAGTGACAGCTTTTAATGATTTTTAAGGGAATTTGTAAATGTGATACTGATTTAATACAACAGTTCAATAAACAAGAAGTTAATATTAAGTGACTTACATTGTCTGACTATAACATTATTGTCTGATTTTGCTCTATTTCGTCGTCGAAAATAGTTTAAAACAAAGACACAGCGGAGCCGCTGCGCATCTCCATTCAAACACAGCGGTGTTTCGTTTATGAATGAAGGGGTGTTTTTAAAGGAATCTAATGAGTCAGTGATTCATGATTACCCATTCATAAAGACTTGCACTTGCTTCATTCCTGAATGAATTTCGAATATTTTGCTGTATGAATATTTGAATATGCAATACACCAAAATAAAGATCAGAGCCTCTACTTTTAAACAAAAAAAATCAATTTTATTCTAGCTTAAAGCATTCTTTTTTTTAAATCAACACTTGAATATAGGTAGGTTTACATTTACAAAGGTAAAAACAAAATTCCACTGTAAATCACTTTAAGGAGTCAAATATCACCTCGTAAAGGGAAGGCTAATTTTTGATAAATTTTGGATTATTGATTAGAAAGTGCTCCTAATTTTTTACGTGCTCCTAAATTTTTGAAGTTAGGAGCACAAGTGCTCCTAAAAAGAAAAGTAAGCGTACAGCCCTGGTAATGTAGTTATGCCCATGATGAGAACTATGAGTGGGGGCCACCCCACTGCATGAAAATGGAATTCTGTAAAAAACACTAGGATTTTCCAATAAAATTCAATTACATATAATGAACTTCACGCATGATTTGCTTTTGGCTTACATCGGAGAATTTGTCTGCAACCATGTAGCGAACCCTCCAGGATTTGTCTTCTGCTGCCTGGCGCAGAGTGGGCATTACCAGAGCTTCCAGATCCTCTTGAGGCAACAGAGTGGCAATACTGACGCCGGCCTCCACAGCCAGGAGACGAACAGAGTCCTACAGTGATGTAAATGTTTGCATTCAGATGTCAGAAGAAAACACTTTGATATTTACCATTCAACTCTGCTCCAGCATTGAGTTACATAAACACAATGAAAACCTTTCAAGCCTCCAATGGTCTTGTCATGCGACATGTGCTCAGAACCTTTATGCTGTGGTTTGAGTAATGACGGAATTAAGAGTCAGTGTGTATATTTTAGTGAGTATTACTGAAACCAGACCTGTTCATCAGATGCCAATGCAGTGAAGAGAGAAATTATGTCACTCTTGACATACTCCAGCTCCAACACTTTGGCAAATTCACCCAGCTTGGAGGCGGCTGCACGGCGCACCATGGGAGTATCATCAGAACACAGGGTACGGAAGTGCCTGAGGAGAGATGATATACTTGTTAACATGTTTCCAATTAAACGGAAAATGAAGACGATGAGGTAGTGATTTTCCTTTCCACTTGTTATTTTAACATTAACACTCTGTAACTATAATTACGCTTAATCTAAATAGCTATTCACACTGAGAGTGAATAATTACCACAATAAATAATACATTTAAGCAATACATTCCTATGGACCCATTCACACCATGGACAAAAACGTGTCTGACGTCAGAATGTGTAATATGTTCAGTATAAAACTCAATAAGATATAAGCCAGCTGGAACCCTGTTTTACAGCTGCTGATATTGTTAATACAAAGAATATGCCACATCGAGAGAACGAAGTGATGTGAAAAGTGCGAATGCATTTGATATACATTTATACTGGTGTGAATATTATGAAATCTGTTAAAACATGGCCGGATCATGTTTTACTCCAAAATCAAAAGAAATACATTTTATTTCGCTTACAGTAAATTATGTCTGCTTTAGCACCTTTTTTTCATTGTGACATTATTTTCATGACAATTAAGCTCATTTTCACTAAAATTCTCACTGTAATGCAAAGGAAAATTGAAATATCAATACTTAAGATTTTAAAGGCAGTTATTTTTTGCACTGTCTTTTTTATTTCTGCTGATCTAAATAAAATGATTGCATTACATTAATCTTTTTACTGCAATATAGTAAAAACTATTAGCACATTTATATATTTGCCAGAATTAACAGTAAAGAGAATCCCTTTTGTGGTTTAGGGTAATTACTAAAAAAAAAAAAAAAAAATTAATGGTCATATATATAATTATATATTTTTTTTAGATTCACCCACCTACCTAGCACCTTATATTACAACAGCTATATAATTTAAATGCCAGAATTTATTTCATTGTCATTTTTAATTTATGCGGATTTAAATTAAATGATTGTACTATATTAATGTTTAAAAAATAATTACTACATTTAGGAATTCGGCTGAATTTTTGATTAAAGATTACGAAGACACAAGAATGTAAAAAAAAAAGGAAAAAAGTGCACAGATAAGTCAGACAGTAATAAATACTGCAATATATTCCATTTTAAAAAAAATAACTGTTAATTTTGAATTCATAGTGACTTAAAAAAAAAAAAAAAGTGATGGTAAAGTGAGTGTAATCTGCATTGTTAAATTTTTTAAGTGCTTTCTCAGTGTGCTCTTGGTGTGAACAATCCTGTTTTAAATGAATCACCGTTTCCAAAATAAAAACGTAGTATTATAGCAAAACGCTTCTCATAAGATGTTAAACTTACTGGCGGATCTCAGCTTTGACTGTACTGGAAACTCGTGGGTAGCAGACACTGAAGAGTCCACAGGCAGAGGTACGTGATGTGAACCAGTCACCGCTGGCCAAACGCTTCACCAGAGGCTCAAAGTGTACTTCCAGGTCCACTGGAGAGTGTTCATGGGAGATCTTCCGCAGAGACTCCACTGCCTTGTCTCGCACCACCGTCTCTTCAACTGTAGCCAAACTCTCCAAAGGGGGCTGAAAATAAACAACACACAAGTCAGCAAGTAACAAGCAAACAAATTCAAACTCAGTATGAAATCAAGTCAAAAAGCTTACAAGGAGACAGTGCACATATTCAGGGCCTCCAACCAGCATGGTGAAGTTCCCCAGTTGTTCAGCAAGAGCAAGCAGTACTTCATCCTCATCATAGATGGTATCTGATCAATCAGAAAATGAGAAATTTAGTTATGCACAAGAACAGTTTACTACACCTAAAATAAATCTGTTATACTCATATTGGATAGGAAATAAGCCAGCAGTCCTTAAAAAAACCGTACCTGTGAGGAAAGGCAGAAGTTCCGTGCGTGTTCTTTCGACGCCCAGAGCTAAAGCAATGGTGGACAGTTTCTTAATGCTGTTCAATCGTAACTACAGGGAAAAAGGCAAGAAATCTGTAAGAGGAGAGTATATTTGACAGCAAAGCAGACTACTGGACTACGTTTACAACTTATAAACTCTAAAATTATGGTTTGATAATCCATTGAGACCAAAAAGACTAGACCATTTATTTATTCTTGATTCCAGTCCGATAATTAGCAGCACAGCCCTGTATTTTTTTTAACAAGAGGGGAATGAGCTCACCTTATAGTGACTGTAGCTAATAATCACTAATTGGTGTATTTTACCATTCTAAACAAAATATATAATACACATTTAATACATTAAATATGAATTAAGTTAACTAATACATTTGAAGTGTCACTGAATTATCTTCTCGTCGCTACCGGTTGCTGGATGAGCTTTTCGCTTAATAAGTGTCAGTGTGTCGTTAATGTGTTCACATTGCAAACTATTCAACATTTGAGTCATACTTAGTTTTGTAACGAAATGTTGTGATTCTCTATTAAAATTTTTTTTTTAATGCTTGAACTACAAATACAAAACAAAAGTGCCAAGGGTATACACACAAAAAAAAAAACATAAAAAGTACATCTCGATTTAAATAATTAAGCGACTCAATGACATACCACAGTTAAATCACAGAACTAGCCGTGTTAGCAACCGCACAAACTACTCTGCGTAACACTGTATTTACACACGAAACCAAGTCATTTTACACACACCTAATAATACATTTGGGTGTGCTAAACGGCACGTTGTGGCTTTATCTGTCTTTGAATTTGATATATAATCCTGTAGTTGTCTTGATTGCTGAATTATCTTCTCGTTGCTAGCCGGCTGGCTAAACTAGGACAGGCCCACATTACTGGTTGCTGTTAGCTACTGCTGTCCATTCAAGCCTCTACGCGTTCGAGTCTATTTCTCAAACTAGAACTTGGTGTTAAAATACGTATTTTGTTTACCTGAACATCTTCATTTCTTAATTCGTCAATTAGCACGGCAATAGGGTAAAGAGAGTCGTCGCTGTCTGCTCCCGCCATCTTGAATGCTAAAGACTGCTTAGCTAGTTCCTGCTACGGGGTTTCTCTTCTCACTGCGCCCAGCTCAGCATGAGCTCGAGATACGCGAACCACAGCACACTGACTGTAGTCACTTTATTCACTAACACTTTCAGACAGGCTAGACATTCACAAACACAAACCATTTTCTGCAAAATAGCTGGAGTGATTCACTACCAGAGTAAATGTAATACCATGTTTTTGTGTATACATAGGGCTAAATACTAGCAACAAAACACCACAGTAGCCTACTTCTACAACTGGTCCAAGAGGTCATTGTGTGCGATAATCATAATTTTATGATTAAATGTTATTAAATATTTATGCATATTTATTCATCCAATATAGTTTGAGATAAAATAATTCATGCGTTTCATTTATTATTGAATAAGTGTAAGCCCATTATTTGGAGGTAACAGCTGTGGTCAAAAAGGGCGTCAAAAACATGGTTTGGCAAAGATGTAGTATATTCTAGGAATGATAATAATATATGAATTGCTGTCCATAATTGTGAGGACGTAGATTTGTTGGGAAGTAGCCTATGTTGTCTGACATTTTCTCTTCCGATCATCATGGAGATGTTTTTTTTTTTTTTTGCAAAAATTCTTGTACAGTGCCAATACCCCATATGTTAACTGAAAGAGTGTTAATAAAATATATAAGAGCTTACGAAATATGTCAGAGGTTATAAAATACTCAGAAAGTGATTAAATAAACACAATTATTTGCTAAAATAAACACCATTTGTTAAATTGGTTATTTTGAATAAGTGTATTTAAATGTTACTTAAAATATCTAGCTATCGGTGCCTTGGTGGCAAATTCTATTATTAATCACTATTTGTTCCAATCTGGGGTATAAAGGACTTTGTAATTTCCCATTTACATTCTTTTTTATTAAAACCGTTTTCTTTTTCTTCTTTTTTCATTTTATATATACACAGTTGATGTTTCACTATTGTTGAAAAGTATGTTGAGGAAGCATTTCCCATTAATTTTTTTTGTAAATAATGAAATAGGACACTACCACCTACTATTCTGCAGTAATAGTATGCTGAGCAGTGTGCTCAGTATGCACCTATTTTACATCTGCTAAAACATTCAGTATGCAACCAGAGTTGCACACTATAAGAAATATTGTATCCCACTATGCACTGTACTCAACTTGACCTTTCATTTCCAGTGTCATGAATGAGCCAGAATGATGTTTGACATTTATTTGTTCTCTCATCAGTGTTATTATTATTATTAAACAAAAAAACTTACCAAATGGACATTTAAAAATTATAAATACTAAAAAATTAAAACGAATAAAAATGAAATACAACAAAATTACAAAAACTTTGAATTAAATTAAAATGAAAAATAAAAATAAATAAAAAATCTAATACAATTGCAATGCTCTCTTGGCAGGTCTTCCAGCCACTTTGATCAAACCTCTACAATTAATCTAAAATGCCGCTGCAAGATTAATCTTTAATGAGC
>NW_015634019.1:25531-48031 GCF_001515625.1 Sinocyclocheilus rhinocerous | reverse complement strand
GGACGTAATTTCAGGCAACGCTCTGTAGCAGGAAGCTGCCTCACAAAATAGCATGTTTATGACCAAGGGCAGAGCCACATATAATACACAGCATAAAAACAGGCTTACCGTTTTAAAAGGCTGAGTAATTCCTGGTTTTGGCCTGTCGTCTGCCGACAGACAGTGCCAGGTGGCTGATCCTGTCAGGATGAAGAAGCAACTGGTCAGGACAATACACTTACCTGCTTTCATCATATCTGAGGCTTTGCAGATGCTGGATCACTGACCTAAATGTGGACTTGACATGTAAAGAGTGGAACAGACGAGCTTTTGAATGCCAGTCTGATCCAGTTTTGTGCCCTGACTAATAACGATCAAATAAGCCATATACATGCATTGCATTTAAAAAAATGTATATGCTAACTACCATCAAAAAACATGCAATGTTTATATTAATTTAATATTTGACTCTGTATTATAAATTTAGAAGAAGAAAAAAAAACATGTAGATGAGCTTGTTTCATTTTTAACAGATTTAGAGAAATTTAGTATTACATCACTTGCTCACCAATGAATCTTCTGCAGTGAATGGGTGCCGTCAGAATGAGAGTCTGTTTTTATCACTAAACCATTGCTTTTATCCAAAATTTTACTCCATAATCCATAACAACTCTTCCTCCATGCAGTGATAAAGTCCTCTGTTGTTCACTCACATCAAACTTCATCCACATATTTTTCTGGAACTGTTTTGGACGGTTTCAGTTCTGTGCATATTTCTCTCCTGATTCAGACGAGAAAACTTTTTCACTGGATAAAGAAGTATTATAGAGGACTTATATTTTAGCCAGAAGCAACGGTTTGAAGTTTACAAAATCTGAATGATGGATGGAGTGTTTCTTACAAACACTCAAGCTTTTTACTTCACAAGACAGTAATTGATGGACTGGAGTGGTGTGGATTACTCGTGGATCATTGTGATGGTTTTTATCAGCTGTTTGAACTCTTATTCTGACGGCACCCATTCACTGCAGAGGATCCATTGGTGAGCAAGTGATGTAATGCTATATTTCTCCAAACCCATTCCGATGAAGAAACAAACTCTACATCTTGGACGTCCTGAGGTTGAGCACATTTTCAGCAAATTTTCATTTTTGGGTGAACTATTCCTTTAAGAAATTAATCGGACTTTTCCAGGCCTGGAAATCTTCCCTGTTATTAAAATTTTTTTTATGACTGTAGGAACCTTTGTATATTGCCATTTTAATTGTAATCAGTGTAACAAATATACTCAAACCAATGCATCGAAACAGACCTTTTACACCCGTATTAAAATCAGTATAAATGCATAAAAATTAGCAGCTTTACAGTAAGCTTTAAAGCACAGTAAACATATAAACATTTGAAGTTCTGAATTGTTGCTCCACTTAAGTGTAAATCACAGTTAAATTATGAAGCATAGAACAGTGCCTGGAAAACTATGTCTCATCTAATATATATATATATATATATACACCTTGCTACTTGTACTGCGTTAGGCTAACCGAGACTTGTCATTTGCACTTATATATTGTTGCTCTTTTGTTAGTTTTGACTGCTTTTATTGTCCTCATTTGTAAATCGCTTTGGATAAAAGCGTCTGCTAAATGACTAAATGTAAATGTAAATGTAATACAAAATATTAACAAAAACTATATATCAGTGATACTGAAATAAGAGTCTTTCTTTTCTTGATGTGCATTACAATGCCTACATGCATAATTTGAAAACTTGATTTCCACAAACAAATGCATAAATAACACAAGATAAAATATGAATCAAACCCACTTTGGAAGAAATAGGGTCATGAGAACTGCGAAAATCGTTATTTAACATGCACAGAAAATGATTAAATGGGCTTGTGTCTGTACCATCTGTTCTGCATTCAGTTGCTAATTTGTGTTAAATTAAATCACACTGACATCCATTATTCATACTAGGCCTGCTTTTGTTAGTTTGCGTTTTAAAAAAGGATGGTGTTCATCTTCACATAAGCAATGATTGCATCAATCCATCTCACCCCATTATCAAGCTTGTTTCTTTTGTTGTTGTGCAGGTTTGAATAAAAGTAGGAAATCAGTATCAGCAGAAAATGACAACAATCTGGAGCCCTGGATACAGGACGTAATTTCAGGCAACGCTCTGTAGCAGGAAGCTGCCTCACAAAATAGCATGTTTATGACCAAGGGCAGAGCCACATATAATACACAGCATAAAAACAGGCTTACCGTTTTAAAAGGCTGAGTAATTCCTGGTTTTGGCCTGTCGTCTGCCGACAGACAGTGCCAGGTGGCTGATCCTGTCAGGATGAAGAAGCAACTGGTCAGGACAATACACTTACCTGCTTTCATCATATCTGAGGCTTTGCAGATGCTGGATCACTGACCTAAATGTGGACTTGACATGTAAAGAGTGGAACAGACGAGCTTTTGAATGCCAGTCTGATCCAGTTTTGTGCCCTGACTAATAACGATCAAATAAGCCATATACATGCATTGCATTTAAAAAAATGTATATGCTAACTACCATCAAAAAACATGCAATGTTTATATTAATTTAATATTTGACTCTGTATTATAAATTTAGAAGAAGAAAAAAAAACATGTAGATGAGCTTGTTTCATTTTTAACAGATTTAGAGAAATTTAGTATTACATCACTTGCTCACCAATGAATCTTCTGCAGTGAATGGGTGCCGTCAGAATGAGAGTCTGTTTTTATCACTAAACCATTGCTTTTATCCAAAATTTTACTCCATAATCCATAACAACTCTTCCTCCATGCAGTGATAAAGTCCTCTGTTGTTCACTCACATCAAACTTCATCCACATATTTTTCTGGAACTGTTTTGGACGGTTTCAGTTCTGTGCATATTTCTCTCCTGATTCAGACGAGAAAACTTTTTCACTGGATAAAGAAGTATTATAGAGGACTTATATTTTAGCCAGAAGCAACGGTTTGAAGTTTACAAAATCTGAATGATGGATGGAGTGTTTCTTACAAACACTCAAGCTTTTTACTTCACAAGACAGTAATTGATGGACTGGAGTGGTGTGGATTACTCGTGGATCATTGTGATGGTTTTTATCAGCTGTTTGAACTCTTATTCTGACGGCACCCATTCACTGCAGAGGATCCATTGGTGAGCAAGTGATGTAATGCTATATTTCTCCAAACCCATTCCGATGAAGAAACAAACTCTACATCTTGGACGTCCTGAGGTTGAGCACATTTTCAGCAAATTTTCATTTTTGGGTGAACTATTCCTTTAAGAAATTAATCGGACTTTTCCAGGCCTGGAAATCTTCCCTGTTATTAAAATTTTTTTTATGACTGTAGGAACCTTTGTATATTGCCATTTTAATTGTAATCAGTGTAACAAATATACTCAAACCAATGCATCGAAACAGACCTTTTACACCCGTATTAAAATCAGTATAAATGCATAAAAATTAGCAGCTTTACAGTAAGCT
Organism: Sinocyclocheilus rhinocerous; assembly: GCF_001515625.1. Taxonomy (NCBI): domain Eukaryota; kingdom Metazoa; phylum Chordata; class Actinopteri; order Cypriniformes; family Cyprinidae; genus Sinocyclocheilus; species Sinocyclocheilus rhinocerous. The sequence goes on along the minus strand of NW_015634019.1, from coordinate 44,544 downwards.
TTAAAGCACAGTAAACATATAAACATTTGAAGTTCTGAATTGTTGCTCCACTTAAGTGTAAATCACAGTTAAATTATGAAGCATAGAACAGTGCCTGGAAAACTATGTCTCATCTATGTTTCAAAGGGGTTTCTGCGTCATAGTGTATAGCGTCAATGGAAGGATTTAAAAAGGATCAGAGTTCCCTGTAGTGTTGTGGGGCTTAACGTGTCGTCACTGTAGACAGCTTAATAATCCCACGAGCCACACTTTCATTGCCCTCAGCATGTTTACATATACCCACAGCGTACCTATTTTCTCTCTTATAGAACCGACAATGACACACAGGGGAAATGACGCATGTTTCTGAGTGATGCAGTTCAGTGATAAATCTGAGCCTCTGTGTGTGGAGCCCAGAGCTCCACATAAACATCATAAAAATACAAGCAGCCTCACTATCAAACGTGATTTTTGAAGAAAGCGTAGTTACACAAATTTAAAATGTTACTTGACACTAGAAAGTTATTTAATGCTGATCTTCGTCTCTTTACCCCCCAGTTGCAGTACAAAGAGCAAATCTGACATGAATCTCAGGGTTTTCACAATTTTTGACCAAAGAAATTTCATGACATGACCTTTCAAGTCCTTCGTGATTACTGGATAAAGGATAATACACGTTTAGATTTATATATGTAATTTTATATGTTAATTTAGAATCTCTCTCACTTTCTCTCTCTCTTTCTATATATACATACACACACACACATATATATATATATATATATGTGTGTGTGTGTGTGTGTGTGTATATATATATATATATATATCTACATCTACAAGTGTTTTAAATGTGAACTTAATTTGTAATTTTTTTACAGCAGAGCAGAACTGGGACAATAATAATTTTACATATTTAATATTTAAAATATTTAATTAGTGATAATTGTTTTTTTATAAATACAAAATTGTATATAAAATATAAATATGGTTGTTGTCACAACCACATGGTTTGTGTTTTCACCATTGCCGCCTTTGTTAGTGGTTGTCATGGTTACTGATTTGATTATATTATTCTGTTCAGTTGTGTGTAGCTTATTATCCTCATTTGGTCTGTGTATTTCAGTTCCTGTCTGTTCAGTTTGAGTTTTTCGGGTCTCGTCAATGTTACATGAGTCGCCAGCCTTCCCTTGTTTGGATTTACCCATCTGTGGATTTATTAAAGACTGCTTATCTTCATCTCGTCTTCGTGTGTGTTTATCGACAGTCTGTGACAGTTGTGTTCATTTTAATCATATGATAATTTTTTAGAGCATAGCAGAACTAGGAAAAACATAACATAACATTTACATATTTAAAACTATATAGAAATGTGAAATTTTGTTTAGAAAATAATAGTTTAGTAAAATAAATTTGTAATTTTTGACAGAGCAAATCTAGGGAGAAATTATGTTTACATATTTAATATTTAATAGAAATGTGTGATCATTTTTTTTTATTTAGTTTAGTTGTAAATAAAATAGATATTTGTAATTCTAAGAACAGAACTAGGACAAACATCCTATATTAAATAGAAATATGATAATTTTTTGAAAATTTTTTTTTTGGGAGCAGAATGGGGAAAAAATTGACATTTTACTGATTTAAGATTTTACATACCTCAATGACTGTTTTAGACATAGGAAATAACAATTCCCTGATATTTCTAGGCTTTCTGAGATGGCTCAGCCACACATTAAGACAGCCTTCTTTTATTTGACTCAATCACAGTTAACACTGATATGATTAAGATGACAAACATGATTTGGAATGCAGACACTCAACAGTCCTGGTCTGCAGTCTGAACTCACAGTCCATGGCCACATTTACTGACGACGGAACTGGAGGAAACCAAGAGAGTTTTTGGTGCAACTTTCATCTTGAGATGCTGAGGGCTGGCCTGGACCAGTTGCACAAACAGGAAGTTCAGCTCTGGATGGATGGATGGATGGATGGATGATGACACATGAGATCTGGTTTGGGTCTGCATTAATGTTCAGTTCATTGTCCCAGATCAAGGATGAGGTCATAACAAACAAGGAACTGTAGTCCTTAAAGGGTTGTCTAAACAGAAATCTTCTGAAACGCTTCAGAAAGATGCAGAGAAGCCCAAGCAGGAATAAAGGAACAAAGGGAATGGAATGAAGCGGAGATGATCGGGAAAGACGGGTAAGGCATCCATGCTCTGTGCTGGAACTGTCCAGGATGGCCAGCACCACTGAAGTCTACATACAGGCCGATACTGCATGGCTTGATAGCCAAGACGGTTACTCTGGCAATCATTCATTCATCATGCACAAACACAATCACACACGTGTGCACAAAAAGAGTTTAGGAGAAGCACCTTGGGACCAAATGATGAAGCGAGGACTTATGGAGGGATGCGATGAAGGAAAAATAGGCAGGTCAGGCTTGCATTCTTTTCCGGGTTTGCTTGGGTCGTCTCGGTTTGAGGATGACATATCTGCTGTAGGTGGTGTATTGCTCAGACAGAAATGGGATAAAAAAGGCCCTGAGCAATCTGGACGACCTGTGTGGGAAAGACACGCAGAGTCATGAACAGACCAACAACGGTTACTGTAGACACGGTGTAACATTGGTTTTGCTTTGTTTCACAGAACTAATCGTTGCCTGGGTTGCGTATGTATATGTGGGGCGGAGCTATCAAAATAGGGGCAAGACCCTTTTGGGGTAGGGGCGTGTTTGTTTTGGTGATTTCAAATATTAACATTGGCTACCAGAAATCGCTTACCCTGCCTTTAAACCGCATAAACACATTTCATTACACCAAATAATGTTCTTTTTAGCAATATCATATGACCCCTTTAAAAACAAAACATATCCACATTTATTTCCCCATCATGAACTGGGCAATAAAGACACCCAGAGATAATTACTGATTAATTGGGTCAAGGATAATCTCTCTTAGGATGATCAGACATCAAGTGTCACAACAATGAATGATGAGCGTTTGACAATGATGTCATAGTATCTTTAAAAGAACAAGGGGGCCCTCTAATGGATAAGCACACACCCTACAATTTTCAATGACTCTTTACAGCAGAATTCATATACTCTGCATGGATTACCCCACAAGAGTCTCTTGTATGTTCACAAATTTCCACTCGTTTTCAAAATTGTCCATTCTCCACACAAAAAGACTTGCCTAGTAGTGTCTAGAAAAGGCTTTTCAGCAATAATGCTCCACTCCTCTTTGTTAGTGGCGTATCGTGGTTCACGAGGGGCTTCTGTTTCAGTTGCCAGATCCACCAGGTAATGACACTGCTTCAGTTCTACCTGAGAGCAAGAGAACATGGAAAATTACATATGTACTTCACATACAGCTGCAACACTGATCTTTTAAGACAGAGCTAGATTAGCTCTCAAATTTTTAACAGCTTTACACTTTAAACCAAATGTTGTGCTGTTCATCTTGAATGCGTCTCGTATTAACACTCAGAACCCCTTATTGAAGACTTTAGACACTGCTTAAAGGGGTCATATGATGCGATTAATATTTTTCCTTTCTCATTGAAGTGTTACAAGCTCTTGGTGCATAAAGTAGATCTGTAAAGTTGCAAAGACTAAAGTCTCAAATCCAAAGAGATATTCTTTATAAAAGTTGAGTCAACCACACCTACCTAAAACGGCTCGTTCTAACACGCCCCCACATGTCTACGTCACGATGTGGGAAGATTTGCATAACACCGCCCAAATGTTCACACAAAGAAAGAAGGCATAACTTTTATTCACGCAGGCATCACAATATGGTAGGGGCGTAACATTTTCATCACACGCTTAAGGTATTCGGCCAATCACAACGCATTGGATAGCTGGCCAATCACAGCTCACCTCGCTTTTTCAGACCGATGAGCTTTGTAAAAAATCAACGCGTTTCAGAAAGACGGGGCATAGAGGAGAAACAATAATGTACAGTATGTGGAAAATAATGTGTTTTTTGAACCATAAACCGCATAAACACATTTCATTACACCAAATACACAAAATAATGTTCTTTTTAGCAACATCATATGACACCTTTAAGATAATGAAGAGGAAGTACTATGGAGAGAAAAAAGTCTAATCACTGTTGATCTTGATTCTTAAAAAAAAAAAAAAACAGAGTGAGCTTTCACACATTCAACAGTTATTAGGCTTCATAACCTTGCAATTAGTCAAATGCTAAATGGAAATGTATGTAGTGGAACACTCAACGTATCGTGACAGCTCCTCAAGATTCTGATCATTCATGTCTGATGGGATCATCCAGGTGGCATCAGGACCCATGGAATATGGCTTAGGTAACTGACCCCTGAACTCTGACTGGATAAACTGTAAGTGCCAGCTGTAAAACAAGATGATACAGTTAGTATATATCATAGACCTATAATAGTGTTCAAAAGTTTGTGGGATTTTATTTTAGGTTTTTGAAATAAGTTTATTATCTTATACTAAAACTGCATTCATTTGATCCAAAATAGCCAAAGCAGTAATATTGTGAAATATTATTACAATTTAAAATGTTTTATATTTCAATATATTTTAAATGTATTTTAATCCTGTGATGGCAAAGCTGAATTTCAGCATCATTACTCCAGTCTTCAGTGTCACATGACCCTACAGAAATCATTCTAATATGCTGATTTGCTGCTCAAGAAACATTTCTTATTATCATCAATGTTAAAAACAGTTGTGCTGCTTGATGTGTTTGTGGAAATAGTTTTTTTCTAGATTCGTTCATGAATATAAAGTTTAAAAGAACAGCATTTGTTTGAAACAGAAATCTTTTGTAACATTATAAATGTCTTTACTGTCACTTTGATCCATTTAATGCATCCTTGCTGAATAAAAGTATTAAAATTCTTTCAAAAGCAAAAAACAACTCATACTAACCTCAGACTTTTGAAGGGGGGTTTATATTTATGTGGCGTCTTTGAGAATTGAATCAGAATTCAAACTCACTTGTTGGGCAGGAGAAAACTGCTGGGGAAGCGGTACCACTCTTTCCCCGCACAAACATTGACCAGTCTTCCTTCTGGAACCGTGTGGATTGCAGGGTCTTTAGCAATGCGATGAAACTCTGGATACAAATCCAGCGGAGCATGATAGCCTTAAAACACAAAGCAACCCCATGTGAGAGAGACATCACAAAAGGAGTACTTTACTGCACAAGGTAAAGAATATGATTTTTATCCTTTTGTTTTATCCTCAACTTCATCTGGCAGCTAGATAACTCTAATATGAGGGCATGTTTCAGCAGAACTAGTCTAAATCTCTCTCTCTGTATCTCTTTCTCAACATCCTTATTGTTGAGCCCTTACATGTTTTGCCCTTACCTCTGAAGAGGGCCACAGATCGGGACAGCGAGAGCACTCCAAACAGCAGCACAGAGCCGAGAGCCAGCCAGTTGGAGGAGATGGTGTAGTGTTCCAGACGGTAGCGCTGGAATATGAAGTGATAGCACTTCTACATGGATAAACAGACAGAAAACAGTTTCAAAAGGGAAATGATTTGAAGTATCACATGAATACTTTACGCAGGTTTAGCTAACTAATTTACAAAACACTGAGGAAATATGCCAATAAAGATGTGCAGTTGTCCATAGTTTTTAAAGGCTTTTTTTTTTTAAAGAGTTCCATATACACTACCATTCAAAAGTTTGGGATTAGTAAGATTTTTTTTAAATATATATTAATACTTTTATTCAGCAAGGATGCATAAAAAATACATTTGTGTTACAATTTCTATTGTTACAATTTTTATTATAATTCTTCAGTTTTTGTTTCAAATAAATGTTCCTTTGAACTTTCTATTCAACAAAGAATTCTGATTAAAAACAAAACAAAGCCTGCATCACGGTTCACAACTGTTTTCAACATTGATCATTTCAACTGTTTGTTGAGCACCAAATCAGCATATTAAAATGACTTCTGATAATGTGACACTAAAGACTGGAGTAATGGCTGCTGAAAATCCAGCTTTGCCATTACAAGAATAAATTACATTTTATACATATTAAAATAGAAATAATATGAATAATACAATTCCACAAAATTACAGTTTTTACTCTATGTTTGATCAAATAAATGCAGCCTTGGTGAACATAAGAGAATTCTTTCAAAAACAACAACAAAAAAATCTTGCCAACGTCAAACTTTTGAAGGGTAGAGTAAATAAATACCATACTATATGAATATACTAATCATTCAGTACCACTGTATCACCATCAGCAAAAACTGCAGTCTACTATTTCTAACCTGCAGTGATGAGAGAGCCACCGCCCCACACAGACAGATGAGAGGGTAGATGGGAAACAGAAAGCGCTCCTCTTTATGTGGACGAGTGAAAAACACCAGCATCCACAAGTACATAGGAGACAGGGTTAACCAGTACGGCCGGCCGAGGTTCTGAACTGCAATTTATACAGTAAGAAACATTAGATTAACACTATGTTCAAAACTCTGCACGCATATCACAAAACAAGTCAAAGACACATCCTTCTTACCATTGAATCTTTCAAGCAGTGCCTCCATAAGCGCCGTGAGAGGAAGAGAAATGAGGGCCAACACAAATACAATGTTGAAATTAAGGAAACCATTCACTTTTTTCACTGAAGAAAGCAATATTATGGATAAAGGACTTGTTTCTCACCTGGAGATCTCTGTGCCTTAAAAAAAAAAAAAAAAACATTTTAATGAAAAAATTTGATCACTGATGCCATCTTATGGCACTGAGAAGAATTAACAATTACGTGCTTTACTGTAAACCAATTTAGTTTAATTTTAATATGAGTCAATATTATTTTCGAAATGTATATACAAATGATCTGAAGTGTACCATAAAGATCTGGCCCATGAGGAGTGAACACGTTGTATAGTATTATATTCAGAGGAGCAATCACCAGCTTGCCATAGTAGCAGCTGTCTACTACAACAACAGGGACCTACAGAAACATGTAACAATGATAAGTGTTATCAGTATAATACACTGAATTTGGATATTTTTTGCCATTTTATTATTGATGGAATCTCAGTGTCTGAAGTCAGACAAAAAAAGACACAAAAACAATTCAACAACTTAAGATGGACACAGAAATCAATGAGTTTCCCAACCAGAAAGAGGAGCAATGCCACCAGAGTCCATGTGATAAAACTCTTCCACTTCTTCTTCAGAAACAACAGGTCAAAGGCAATGGGTATGCTGCAGAAACAAACAGTAAACAGAGGCTAAATTCACCTAGTTGGCTGATCGGGGTTATTTCTATGGCTTTTCACCAAATGCGAGTAAATATTGACTTTGTTGGGCAAATGAAACATAGCAACTAGCCATTTTTACTTATAAAGGAACTGCAGTATAATTCATAGATTAATCTGCAAGAACTACAGTGTTACCCTCACTTTTTAATTATTATTTTTGGGGATTTTTGCCTTTTATCTCTCTCTCTAAGTATAGACTAGACTGAATAGCAGTAGTGAGAAAGAAGAAGTGGGATGAGGACATGTCAAACTTGGGTTATATACCTGATAAACATGTAAATGTTCACAATTCTGATCTGTGGAAAAAACACAAAGCCCCATATTTGAATAGGTAGCCGATTAAATCCTATTATAAAACTGCAGATTTGATAGTTGCATTAGGTAAAAAAAGTAGCGAGTACCAAAAGTTTGAGGTTGGTAATATTTTTTTATGCTTTTTTAAAAAGCCTCATGCTCACCAAGGCTGCAATTATGTAATCATTAAATACAGTAAAACAGTAATATTGTGAAATATTATTATAATTTAAAAGAACTGGTTTCTATTTTAATAGATTTTAAAATATTATTTATTCCTGTGATGCAAAGCTGAATTACTCCAGTCTTCAGTGTCACTTGATCCTTCAGAAATCATTCTAATATGCTGATTTGATCCCCAAGCAACACTGTTAATTATTATAGTGCTGCCTTTTTTTTGTGGAAACCATTTTTTTCAGGATTCTTTGATGAAGACATAGAAAGTTCAAAATAACAACACTTATTTTAAACAGCATTTTTTGTAACATTATAAATGTTTTTACTGTCACTTTTGATCAATTAAATGATAAATAAATGCATTCTACATAAAAGTAAAAATTTCTGTAAAAAAAAAAAAAAAAACTGCCACCAAACTTTTAAATGGTAGTGTGTATGTATCATTTTATGTTAAAATATTATAATATCTGCAGCAGAGCAAAACTTGGCTCAGATTTATCAACTGGTATTAGTTGTGAGCAAATACAATTTTGGATTAAAAAAAAGAAAAAGAATTCTTAAAATACAAATCAACCAAATACATATTCTCATTAGGATAAAAATGCATTTTAATATAAATAAAGCAATACAGGTTCATGTCTGATTAGGAATATTTATAGGAGGAAATATTTTATTTGTGGTAGAAAATATTTTGGACCCTTCTAGTCACTCTACATATAAAATATTGACTATTTCTTACCCCAGCAGGGCACTGAAGGGCCAGCCCATTATGGCCCCCGCTGCAATACCCAGCACAGCCAGACTTGGGCGCCCCTGGAACCAGCCAGTCATAGCTACCACTGTACTGTACATGCAAAACGTACTGGGGAGGAAAGCTGCACATAACATAAACACATTAACCTGCAGTGCATACACAAAATTATGTCAAAAAAGAAAAATAGCACACAAACAGTTATCGTCTAATTTCCCTGTGATCAACCAGATAAGCCAAATACGGCCCACTGACTCACCTGCAGAGGAGCAGAACATCCCTGCACTCAGGACGAGGAACGCCAGCAGAAGCCGGCCCACATGCAAGCCAAACTTTTTACACACGGCCCTGTGTGAGATCCATGAGATTAGATCTTTAAGCCTTATTTACTGTAAAATCCTATTTTAGCTGATGTAAGGTGCAATATGTAGTATGCTGCACTTACTTGTAGAAGTAGAGCTCGCACACACAACAGGTAAAAGCTAGCATGCAGCGCAGGAAATAAAACACAAGGACCTGAATGGGAACAAAATAATTTAAAAAACATTTTAGCCAACTTTCACACGTCTAAGCCGGCCTATAATAAATGGCCAGGATAAAGTGAAAGTGACGTGACATGTGGCCAAGTATGGTGACCCGAACTTGGAATTAGTGCTCTGCATTTAACCCATCCAAAGTGCACACACACAGCAGTGAACACACACACACCGTGAACACACGCGCTGTACATTCACTCCCCCCACCTACAATCCCTGCCGGTACGAGACTCGAACCCGCAACCTTTGGGTTACGAGTCCCACTCTCTAACCATTAGGCCACGACTTCCCCACATAGAGTTGTGATTAAACAAATACAAATTTGTACTACAAAGAAACATAGTTTCCATCATTGTGAAACATAAAGGATTATTACATCATGTTGTCTAAGTGGAACCACTGCTTTTATCCAGCTCCAAGGGTTATTTTTTTCGTCAGATTTGAGATCTGATTTTCAGATTCCACTGAGGTTAAGCAGCCACCTCACTGATCATAGAAAAATCCTACTACATTACAAATGCTTAAAAACATAGAATCAAAACTCATAAACAATCAGTTTGAGGCTGGTGACTAGTCTACCTTGTTGGTTTGTAATAGTTTGGCATGAAAGCAGGCAGGAAGGGCATGGAGCCAAAGATACGCGTAGGAACGAATCGCATAGGCCGGGGAATATTCCCATGTCTGCATTCCTGTTCCATACAGCAGGTAGTGAGTCTGGCCAGCAAAAAGACAGAAATAAAAAGAATGTTGAGTGAACCTTTCTTTTTTATATATACCAAATTGGTAGTTTTCAAAAGAAGAGTGAAATTCAGCAATATGGCCTATTCAACCCATAAGGTTTTTACTTTGATAGTCTGTTTGTGATCAGGAATAGACATAACTTTCTATTGAAGACAAAAGCAAGCTTTTGCATTTGAACTGCACCTGGACAGTCTCTAGTAGGTTTTATTATTGATACCCCAGGGCATCATGGGACACAACTAGAGCCCGACCGATATATCGTTTTGCCGATATGAGCCTGTCGCCGATATATCGTATCGGCGAATATGCTGCCGATATGCCACCGATACGATTTTTTTTACAGAACACATGATTCAGATTAGCCCCCGGGGTTCGGGAGTTACGGGTGGTTAAATTTGCGGTCCGGCGCCGACCGATCTAGCGATCCCGGGGGGCTACAGACGCGCGGAGGGTGGCGTTCGAGAGGGCTCCTAAAGCTGAAGGGATCCCCCGAATTTGCAGGAGATCCGCCGGCGCGTTCGCGAGATAGTGACACCAGTCAACACTTTCCCTTCAGTAAAGCCACGAGTTGTGATTAAACATACCTGTCGGCGTTGAGATTAGGGGAGAGCGGGGCACAAAGTAACACTTTTTGACTCTCAAATTGTGTAAATCCACATGGGGTTCAGAGTATATATTTTTTTTATCCACAGTAATTTTACACTTGTCTAGTACAAATATGTCGCTGTTTCATAATTACAGTATACGTTTTTCTTCATTTACCCTCAAAAAATGGAAGTGAAATGTGACAACATGCCCCGTACACACTTTCCTGTTTATCCCAACAAATGGCCAAGCAAAGCGCACGACACTGACAAGGTACGCGATACAGTACGAGACCATACTTAATTAAGTACTTAATTTCATAATTTTCTAAAAAAAAAAACAAGTGTTGAACTAAAAGTTGTCATGGAGTTGTTCACTTGTCCCACCATAAAAATAATAAATTTTAATATATTAAAAACATGTAAGATTATATTACAAATAAATATACTGTAATTGTCATAACAGGTTATACTGTAGATGTATGTTATAATATAGTATGTTATAATATATAACAGAGTTAAAATTATAAACAATAAATATTTTGTCATAATGTTTTTTTTTTTTTAAAGCTGTCAAATAAAAAAAGCTGTCATGGTGTTAAAAACTGTGTAGATTCCAGCAATAATCGAAAATGTAATTTTTTTGTCTTTTAATTATTTTTGTTATTAATTAATATTAATAATACTTAGCTGGAATTGCAAATTTACAAAAGTATTTTTGTGTATGTTATGATTTCTGTGATTTTGTTATAAATGTTTAATCATTCTAACTATCACAAGTGAATCTGGAATTTTTCTTTTTTTTTTTTCTTTGTTAAGTCAGATCAATAAGGTTAACTTAAATCAGCAGAACTGCAACAACAATAACGAATTAATCACAGAAGATCAAGTTCAAGCAAAGTGTGGAAAGAAGCATAACGACACATAAGATGTAGTGAGAATGCGTCGCTGGACCAACAGGACAAGGGACAGCTCCATCAACTGCCCCAAAACTCTGTCACAATGGTCCCCGGGCCATCCTTATTGCTGTACCCTGAGAGCTTACCAAAAACTGTAAACCAGGAAAATGAGTAACTCACTGGCTCCCAGTAATTGTAGGTTTCATCACAGTCCGAGATGTTACTGAGCAGCGCAGCACAGAAGCGGGCTGAAACCAGGCACTTGAAGGCCGTGGAGCCCTCAGGAGCCCACACCTGTCCTGCTTTACTGGATGACCTGTAAAGGAGATGCGGGGGATAGGAGCTAATGTGCTTATCTGGGAGCAAACTAATAAGCAATATGGAAACAGACCACAGGGTTATACAAAGTTGTCATTCATTTATTTCAGCATTCAAAACAGTGTCAGTCTAAAATCCTCATCCACAAGCATGATCAATACAGATGTGCATGAGAAATTCAATATTTTCACACAGAACAAAAGACAACAACGTCAACAGAGGGTAATATTATTCCTCGTGCCTGTATTACCATGTAAGAAGATTATGAAATTGGACATGCGCGAATGTGCACCTGAGATACACGGCATCAAATATATTATAAGCAATAGAAAACTGACCATTATCTAGTGTCTCTAAAGCACTCCAGCTTATGAAAGAACAGTCATTAAATAAACCACAGCATATGTTTTGGATGTTTGCATCCCGGTAGAGCTGCGATGTGAATGAATGAAAGCCGTCATGTTACACTGAATCGAGCTTATCCGTGTCGCTTTCTGCATGAGCATTTCTATCTCTCTCCGCTTATTTAGATAGTCTATTGACATTACATGTGTTTGCTATCTGTAGATAGTCTATTGACATTACATGTGTTTGCTATCTGTATAAATCGCATATCCAGGCAGCCTGACGTTAGCGAGCTAGCGACCTGTCAACAGCACACATCATTTACACCGCGCCGGAGCTGGACTGGCTTAATGTTTACTTACTCATTTCGGGGGTCACTGGACTTATTTTCCTCAACACATTTGTCGTCTTTTGTTGCTCGGTTGTCAGTGGTAGGTGTGCTGTTCACGTTGTTCGCGTCTTGTTTGCTTCCCCGTCTGTTGCGCTGAAGGAGAGCCTTCGACGCCATGTTTCTACTGGCTGTGCGTGACGTCATCGTCGGAGCGAAAGCAGGACGGAGAGCCACCAGTGAGAGGAGGATGGCAGATACTGGTATTTTAGTGTCATTGTATCAAATTATGTTATTTTAGTATCATTATAGTTTGAAATGTTGAATTCTTTTGTTTTTTATTTAACTTTTATTTAGTATTCATTTTAATTTGGGAAGATCAGGCCCTTTTTTTCAGAACATGCTTCACAAGTCGTTGTTCAAGCTCTTGTTCTATCAAGGCTGGACTCCGAGACTTGTCATTTGCACTTATATATTGTTGCTCTTTTGTTAGTTTTGACTGCTTTTATTGTCCTCATTTGTAAGTCGCTTTGGATAAAAGCGTCTGCTAAATGACTAAATGTAAATGTAAATTTGAAAGTTTTAGTAATGTTATTGTTGTAATTTTTATTAGTTATTGTTTTTAGTGTTTTTTTGTTTTTGTATTGATTTCTATTTCCGTTTTTTTTATTGTAGTACATCAAGTTTAAATGAAAACGAGAAATGCTGCTTTGGTAATTTGAAAAGAAATTGTTTTTGTTTTTTTAGTTAACTATAATAACCCTGCTGCTAACTCCGATTTTTTCTCTTACTGAATTTGCAAAGTACATTTACTACAACTGTTTTAATATACATACATTTCATAACACACTTTTCTCATTTACTCTCCTTCAGTACATTTAGGTAATATTTAAGCCAACTGAACAACTAATATTGTTAATGATTAATACAAGTATTGTTATATTATTGAAATAACATTATGTTATCACCCTCCTTGCACCATTGTACTATGGTACAATGATGGTATGGCAATAACATGGTATTGAATTATTTGAATATTCATAAACCATGATGATACAGGGTAAAGCAGTAACCTGAAATTGTTAATTTTCTACCTGATTTAACCCATGAAGATTAGTTTGTATTGATTAGTTGGTATAATGTATTTTTGGCTTAGTCATATTAAATGATATTTATGACTTGAACGAAACCAGTTAATTTAGACAATTGCAATTTAACAAACAATTTTCACTATTATCATAATATGTTTGTGTGTGTTATTGTGGTTTTGCATATTAAATTTGGCATATACCTAAATTTACTAAATCTAAACAGCTACATGTGGCATGATGACATTTCTTTAACATTTATATTAGATTCTTGCGATTTAAGAATAAACATTTTCCTGCTTTCCTAAAAATTTAAAGATTTTACACTAAAGAGCAACTAAAATCATATTTAGTATTCTCAAACAGGACCTGTTGTTTCAAAATTAATAGTTTGGTGTGGGTGCCACGATACATGAAGCCAAAAAAACATGCACACTTGCTAAATGCTCAAAAATATTTAATGACAGAACATGTGTTTACCATTTTGAATGTTACATTTGCATTTGATGGACTCAGCACCTGGCGTGCACTTGTTTTTAGATACGTGCCATGACGAGTCTAAGACAGGGGTCACCAAACTCGGTCCTAGAGGGCCACTGTCTTGCAGAGTTTAGCTCAACTTGCCTCAACACACCTGCCTAGAAGTTTCAAGTATACCTAGTAAGAGCTTGATTAGCTGGTTCAGGTGTGTTTGAGTAGGGTTGGAGCTAAACTCTGCAGGACACAGGCCCTCGCTGAGTTTGGAGACCCCTGGTCTAAAATATAACATTTTGTAAATGTAATTCTTATCATTTATCTATATATGGGATTCAGGTTCAGAAAAGACACTGGATCAAATGCTTACCTTTTTGGGACTTAATCAGCAGGATATACCAGCAGTTTGAGCATCCCAACCAGTCCAACACTGTTTGACCAAACAGGTTCATTTTCAGGTAATCTGTGTGACAACAGCCATTATTTTTGCAATTCCATTTGTTTGAGAAATGACACCCTTCACCCTTCAGTCTAATAATATAGCAATATAACAATTTACAGTCACAAATGATCATAAACATAAGCATAGACACTCCAGAAATATCACAGTATCAAATGCAGCTTTAGAGATCATGTAAACACGTGCCAAACAAAGAAACTAGAAAAATATTTGAGTTGCAACAGATTAAATGACTTGCAGTTAATTACATCTTAACTGAAAGAGGTCCCTAAACATGCATAATAAATTAATATAGCAGAGGATGCAATTTGCAATAATTATTTTCATTTTCTTTCCCCATTGCAAAGTACTAAACAACAAGGAAAAGTAACAGTACTACTGAAATTTGTAAACATTTCTTTGATATCTTATATCTTAGACCCACAATATTTTATAATGTCAAATTTTGATCAATTACCATAATAAGCAAAATGTAAACATGATAGGATTTCAAACACAGCAACAAAAAATCCCTTTAGTTCAAATAGTTTGATATGTCAGTTTTAAATAAATGGGAATAACAACCATTGTATTTGCTAAAATTTAACCTCTCTTTTCTTTATTTATAAAAAAAACTGCAGAACAAATCAGTCCAAATAAACAAGACTTCTGATCTATAAAGTTAACCCTCATCCTTAAAAACTTAAATCTGAGATTATTCATCCATTTGATCCATTGTCGCTGAAGCCTCTTCAATCACCTCAGCGTGACCTGCAGGCGCAGGGGTAACAGCCTCCGCAGCTGATTCTGTAGTCCCAATGCCTGGCTGTGTGAAAGGGCCCAATCTGGCGACTGATATGTCAGCCTATAGCAGAGGCTTGCATGACCCATGTGTGGGTGTCTGAAGCGTTCGACTAATGCCACATCCTTAACAGCACCGCAAGAAAGCTCTCGCACAAGTGCGTGGAAGTCTAGTTCATCATAGCTTTCTGGTTCCATCCAGAAACTGATATCATGCAAGTAGCTTGGTGGGTAAAGGGAGAACGGACTGAAAGATCCAAGTGGATTGAGCTCGAAATGCTTAAGAAAGCGAGGATCGAAGCTCCAAAGTAAGCGCCAGTCAGAAATGCCGAAAATCAGGGTAGCTAAATGATCCAAGTTTATCGAGACAGTGATTAACTGTAAATCTTCATCGAGGGCTGAGGTAAAAGAAGGTAGATTTGCGATCCGCCCAAACTTGGAAAGCATCTTTGAATTCATCCACACTTGCTGCTCTAGGCCTGTTTGCGCCTCTTCGAAGGAGATGCCATAAGAAGCAAGTAGTGACTCCAAACAATCTTGGAAGCACTGGACAGGATGGGATTCTGCAGGGAACATTCCCACCAACAGAAGCTGGTGAAATGCAGGAGAACGGCTCGGGGAGATGGGCACTCTCTGAAAGACCAGGCCACTGACTGCGTGAAGAGTACCAGGGCTGAAGTCCTCATTCTGGGTGATCTCTTGGACATGCAGCAACAGAGATGGCCGTAGTGCATAGCTGCCAGTAAAGCTTTGTTGGTCATCCATAGACTCATTTTCGCTTTGGTCAAATATAAAGGTGTCAGTAGGTTTGATCCAGTAGACGTCTGAGTGGGTCAGAGTGGAGTCAAATGCCTCTGGCGTTTCTGGTAGGCAGCTTACCAGTTCCGAGAAGTCTTCATTCATAGTGCACACAGGCCAGATTGACTTTAGCTCTCTAAGTAACTGCTCCTGGACAGTTTTCACTGGATGATGTGACTGCTGACCAAGGAAATGTCTAACACAGAAAGAAAGGTTAGAATTTTGCATCAAATATACTGTATAATGTATAAAAAAATCCACTAAATTAAATACATAATGCATACGCATATACTGACAAAAGTATTGTATGTGTAAAGCCCATCTTTTTTGTATAATATATTACAAGACTGATAACAGATAAGACATAACTTTACAATGCCACCATTTACAGAGAACAAGGGATCGAGGAAGTGTTTGCTGTGAGCATATAAATGATAAATAAATGCCATGATCATGCAGCTATGTCTTGTTTTTGAATGTTCGTTACTTTATTGGAACAGTTCATGCAAAACTGGATATCTTGTCATCATTAATTCCCCCTCATGCTGTTCCAAAGCCGTATGACTTCTGTGGAAAAAGTATCCAGGCTGCTAACATTTTAATGTTTTGGATAATAACCATTAAACGGCAAACCGATGAATATTAAAATCCTATACAACTTTTGTCTAAATAAATAAAACCCTAAAACATCAAATCAATTTTATAATCAGTTTAAAGTGAATTGTATCACAGCATTATAACATACATAAAATGGGTATGAAAAATGGGATATTGATTCTAATAGATAGAAATTAGATAAACATAGCTAAAAAGATAACATTTACAAAAAAAGAAGAAGAGCAGCAATTAAATATTCTGTACAACCAAGACCAAATCTCTAACATTGGTCAATTACAATATGGTACATTTCACACATTCCTAGCAAAAAAGCTACATAAAAATAGTTAATATGACTTGTCTGCTATATTCCAAGTCTTTGGGGCCATAATATAGCTATATGTGAGGAACAGACCAATATGGAAGTCGTTATTCACTAATAATCTTCCCCTCTGCTGTAGATCTTCAATCAAATATGGCACGCTTGACATTTGGTCACAACACATGCGAGAACCAGTGATGCTGACTCATATTTGCATAGTCGATGCAACTTTTGTAGCCCATGAAGCTCGCCACGTTATTATACGTAGCACACAAGTTGCATTTAAACACTTCTATGATACTTAAAAAAATAATCTTTTGTTTCCACAGCTTCAAAACAACATAATGGTGATTAAATGTCACAGTTTTCCTTTTTGGATAAAGTGTTTCTTATAAAGAGACTTCAGGTTGGCTATTTTCCAGTCAGCAACAAGTTACCACTTACCTGTTCATATAATTACTCAACTCTGGCGGAAGCTCAAAGCAAACGGTCTCCTTCCCAATGGTTTTCTCCATTTTCAGTTTTTCTGGTATGGTGTGCGGGAGACTCCGAGTGAAGATGTGGGTCAGAGCTCCCTCTACATGGAAACCTTTGTCTTGACTCCTTCGCAAAAGAATTTTATTTGATGAATTCGAAACTGAATGCCATTACATAACTGTAACAGGACCATTAAAAGTTCTTTAAGTCCAATTAAACACCATGTTAAATCACATTGTAGTGGACTGTGTCCACTTGTCCAAAGCTGTTTACCTGTAACCAGTACATCTGTAACCTTGATACGTTTCACAGTCAAAGGGATGGATTTCAATGAGAATTAGCCCTGCTTCTGCTGCCATGGCAACCACCTGCCAACTATTGTGCCATTCTCTCATTGGACTGTCACACGGAGTGCCGCCTTGGCCATTGCACAAGGTGACGTGCACTTCCCCATTGTCCTTCAGGACTGCAACGGCACTAGAAAAAAAAAATCCATCCATCACACATCACATATGTACAAAGCACCAAAAGACCTTGAAACTCTTGATCCCCTCAGTTCCATAACATTACATAACACTGGAAGTCAAGCTTATGTAACACCATAATAAAGACCTTGTTGCCACAAGAGTGTCACACTTACCTTCGGAAAAATTTCTCCAGCAGAATGCGGTTCTTCTTTACGCCACTTTTACGCCCACAGTGAGGGAAATTGAAGATAATGCAGTCAAAAAGATGATGCTTAATGGTTCCGTGCTCCTTTAGGCTTGTGCAATCCACCTCAAAGAGAACGACTGATCCTGCAGTGGGAGTTTGTATTGAAATCAAGGCCTCCACAGAATTATCATACAGAATTCAATGAAGCTTTTAACCCTCCCTGGCAGTTTCATAGCAACCAAATGTGTACATTTGGCTGCAGGCATGCGAATTCAGGGCTATGACACTTGATGTGTGGGAAGAATAGGTCTCCTTGAAAATGCTTACATTAGCAGATACTAAACTATGGGTGAAACTATGGGTATCGATGAAATGGCTTTCAGATATCATGAAAACAGGACAACAAAGACACAAGAAAGCACCGCAAGAGTAAAAACATACATGGAAGACAACATTATCAGAATGAAGAATCCCAAAACGACCGACCTCTGTCACGGAGTCGCTGTATGTTCAGTATGGCTCCCTCCTGTCTATACATTTGATTCTCGCTTTGAAAGCAAGTGGCGGTCACGCCGACGTCGTCGCTCTCGCTCAAAGCTGCCGAGAAAGAGAAGTTGCCTTCCCCTACAAGTAGCACCTCGCGTGTCTTGGACATTTCCAGAAAATCTCAAGTAAACAACCCAGCAAGCTGTCACATTAGTAGGAGAACAAAACTTTTCCATACATTTTAACCAAGGGTTACAGCGTCGCTTCGACTATCGAGCTGGAACTGAGCGAAGAAAGCCTGGCAGGACACAATGCGGCATTAACACTAGACTGCATGGCGCTCTGACATCTGTCGCGATACGGCTTTAAAGCTAATTAAAATAAATACCACAGCTTGTAACGCCGGTGTTTCGGAGCTAACGCGACACTTGAAGACCAGAGGTGGTTTTACGTGACAACGTGTAATTGAGAAAGAGAGAGGTGCAGTTTCATAAGCTGGCGTGCAGCAGCAGTGAAGTTTCGTTACCCGGGGAATGCCGCATAGTGGAAAACAACCGTAAACATCCCGTTACTATGCGCTCGATTGCAATTTGTCCTAAGACAGTAAAGCAGTCCGTCCGGTAAAAAAAAAAA
>NW_015634019.1:15036-22389 GCF_001515625.1 Sinocyclocheilus rhinocerous | reverse complement strand
AAAAAAAAAAAAGAAAGACCGGAGAGAAAAAAAAAAGATGCAATAAAGATATTACGACGAGAAATTTTCCACCAGCAGCACTGTGTACATTTTCAAAACAGATGTAATATTTTAGAGCCAAAATATTCATGCACCGCCCACGTTCCAGTTTCCCTCAAGTTAGCACGCAGCGGCTGTGATGCCAGATCTTACTAGAAAAATAAGCGTCTTGCCGTACTAAAATAAGTATTGAAATTAAAATCGAATTAACAATAAAATCTGATTTAATGGTTTCTTGCGAAATAAATAAACATGAAATATGGAGTTTAATTGAGATCATTATAATGTCTTGAAGAGGACGCGAAGAGGCAACTCAGAATATCACACTGAAATATTCTATAGTTTTCACAGATTTACAACTATTGGTAATCTAAAACATGAATCAGTGAATCGTGAATACATCTACATTTATTGGAATTAATCATTGGCGTAGTGGAGGTAGTTGGGAAACTGCTATTATTAGTGACTGACTGACCAACCTCTTAACAACAACCCGAAAACGCTTATAATTTGCGGACATGGCAACACTACTGGTCACCACGTTTATGCGTAAGAGCGCTTCTGGCCAATGAAGTGTATTCTATCAAAAGAAGGCGGGTCTACACTGTTTGATTGACATATCACATTATTTTACCTTTAAAAAAGTGTGAGAGCTCTGAAGAATTAAACAAATGCATGCTGAACTACAGTCTCTGACATCCCTTGATTACTGAATTTAAGAAACACTATTTTAATTTATCATATAAATATATATTTTTGCTCCATCAGCACAACAGGAAAACGTGTTTAAGAAGAAATTGAAAGTGAAAGGTTGGCTTTCAAAGTGTAAGCAAAAAAAGAAAGTTTAGACGCGGAGTTTCATGTCATTTCTTGTTCACTTGCGAGGAGTATTTTAAGGTACGTTTGTTTACTTCAGAACAATGTAACGTTTTCCTTTAGAATAATATAGGCCTGTCTTAATCATATATCGATAAAAATGTAAATGACATATTTTACCCGAACTATATAGCGGAAGTTCTGGCGTATTCAGTTCAAACTTCAAAGCTTAATCTAAACAACAAAAGTCACCTAAAGGACTGACAGTACAACTTTACTGAATTTATGTTTCATTTTGAAAATGTTGTGATGTTTGGCATAAATGATTTGTGAAGTGATGATTAATGAAATGATTAATGAAAGCCAAAGTAAAATTCATTTCTTTCGAACAGTAAAATTTCAGGTTAGAGCGGTTAGTTGTAATTTAAACACAAGTTGGTTTCTTTGAAAAAGCAAAAATATAGTTTTGATTCGTTTAATATTTTTAGTCATTAACATACATTTTCATACTTTCATTTGTGGTATTTCATAGTTTTGTTGACTCGACTAGGATTCTAAAATATGTGAAATAATATGAATAAAGTTTGAGCAGATCCAAACATTTCCTGGTAGTGTATTATTATTATTACATTTAATCCACAGGAAATACCAAGAAAAAGGATGGCATCCATCCCATTCTATGGCTGGGAAGCATTCTATGATGAAGATCGTCATCTTCAGGCAGACCAGGCACCCAAATCAGGCAGACTCTATACCATGTATCACGGCACCTCTTTGCAAAAAGCTCGTCTGATCATAACAAAAGGCTTCCAACAATCAGCAGATGGGATGCTGGGACCTGGAGTTTATGTGAGCCGTGACCAGAAGAAAGCAGAGCGCTATCCTCTGAAATCCCTAGCTACTGACAGAGTTGTGCTTAAATTAAGCATTGACTGTGGAAAAGTCAAAAGAATTGATAAGGACAACCATCCTCTACAGAAGGCGTGGCATAGTCAGGGCTATGACACTGCCTGGGTACCGCCTAACTGTGGCATGAAAGCTGTGCCTAGTGGTCTAGAGGAGGACTGCGTCTATGACCCAAAGCGCATCGAGGTCTCAGATATTGCTCTTGCACCCAACACGACCATCTTGAATGAACTCAAACAGCTCATTGCTCAAAACAAGAAAGGGCCATCAAATTCAAACACCTCAGGTACTTGTACAGTGTGCAAGTTGAAACTAGGGCCTGCTCATATTGTACAGCCATGCTGGGGGTGTGGAGAGACTATCTGCGCTCTCCTGACCAAACACAAGTGCAGTCAGTAGGGTTAAGGAACTTCTCAGGAAATCAGGACAGATGCATCATTCAGGACGCTCTTTAGGTTGTTGGACTGGTTTGTTGACACGTGTTAATGCATGATGTTTGAGGTTGAAATGAAAGCTACTTTATCTGTGTATATATAAGATTGCTTACTTTCCTCATAGTTCTCAGTCACACAATTATCTTTGACAATTATGCTCTGACAAATTATTTTTCCTGCTGATATGTGCCACCATATTTGATGTTATGTTTAAAATTGAAATGTCTATGATTGCATGACTGTTTTCAAAGATATTTTTTCGATCAATCACGTATATTTTAAATGTTTTAAACATTCAGTATTGCAGACAATAAAAAGAGCCTGTCACCTTTACTCAATTCAGTACTCAGTCTATATGAATAGAAATACTCCTGATCTTATTTCATACGCAAAAGTAATGAGGATTACATTTGCTAAAAATAAAAATCTAGGACCTGTAGGAATGTTTGCTATGGCTAGTTGCTTTTTATAGGCATACGGGTATATTTCATAATAGCATAATGTTAGCCAGTGATTATTAATTATTAAGATTTAGTCCGGTTCACACCAAGAACAAAATAGATTTGATTTCATAATATATTCCAGCATTCAGCTTGGGAGATGGAGTGACCAGATTCTTGTCACCAAACTGTTTGACTGCGCAAATAACATTTTATATTATAATAAATTATTATTAGCCTCAATGCTTTTAAATTTAAAGAACGTCTGTAATTTAATTTTTTTTTATATAAAAAAAAAAACAACAAGTACAGATACATGACATAATATGTAATTATAGAGTTATAGTTATTTATAAAAATCACAAAATATTGCCTTAATTAACACTCTGGAGCAATTGCTCTGAGGCCCGGTAATTTTCTGTCACTGAGATTCATAAGACACGTTAGATTTAATTAATTTACAAATTAGAAACCAATGGAAATCTATTTCACAATTAATTTCTAAAAGATTTTTTTCCTTATATACATCATTTAAGAAAATCTGTTAACGCAACATTTCCAGCTGAGAAAATAAATAATTTTGCATACTTTCGAACTTTTAATTTTAAATCCTCATGAGGTTCACCCAATTCCTACAAATAAAACGGTCCCACATTTAGGTACCAAGCTTTACTGATGAAAAACATACATAACCCATTGGACAGGTATTATAAACCTTGCAAAAATTGAACCACTATGATCTACAAAAAAAAACAGATGTAGAAATGTGAATGTGAAGTACACATTTTCTGTGAGGTTGCAAACAAAAATTTGAAAACACAGGGAAAGCAAGCCACTGTTGTTAAAAGTGTCATTTGTGTTTGCATCAGTAAGACAGACAGTGAAATGCAAAGGCTGCTACTGTTTTCAGCTGTTTTGCTGGTCTTTATGTTCAATTATGCCTTTCGCAATGAGGTCTGGAATCTCAACTGCAAGCCATGGTCCAAGCTTAGAAAAGAACAGAGATTAGTTATTAATTTGAAATGCAGTAACTTCAAAGCAGCAAATAATTTTTTGGAAATGTATGACATAATACATTTCACTTTAGACATGTAACATAACTCACTCCCAAAGCCACAAGATGAGCCAGACCAAACTTTGGGACATTCCTTGCCCACAGTGGCTTGAAGTGATCTGTCAGGCAGATTTTTCCACCTCTGTGACAAAAGATGGTTTTTGAACAACTAAGGTACACTATTTAAAAAAAATGATACATTATAACTAAATATCAAATTGTGATGAAAAATTCAAAACTATTAACATATGGAGCGAACCTGTACATCTTCGCTGTCTTCCCATCTAACTCAGGAATGGCCACTTCAGGTGCTGTGGCAGGATATGTAACTGGAATCTTGGACATTAGGATCAAAACAATTACTCTGGACTTTGACAAAACATAAAATGAAGTTATTAGTGAATATTAATATTAGTGAATTCAAAATGTCATACATCAAATTCCATGTCAAATTCATATTTGAGAAGCTCGTGAATATAACAGCATTTTCCAAACCACCTACAAAGAAAGACGTATTTATACAACTCTAAGACATTAATGAAAATATAATTACTACTAAATTGAAGAACTAGCAATAAAATACTGACCTTGTGCCCTCTTTGTTGGACTCTAGACGGAACCAATCATTGTCAGCGGCTTTGTTATTTTCAACATACTGCAAGACAACACAATTACTGTAAGAAGCGTACATATTTTGTTATATGAAGTTTATGTATGGTTTGTACGCTAACTGTTAATGACAAACAATACTGATGATGGGCTGTCAGCGTCAAAAAAGACTGAACACTTTTAACTATGACACGTATGGTTTATTCATTCATACAGCTAGCATAGTAGCTCCCTAATACTTTTGCTACAATAGAATAACTCACATTTATGAGAGCTAAATATTCTTCTCGAAGTCTCTGAACCCACAGTTCTTTGTCTCTTGGTCCTGAATTGGTTTTTAAAACCGGAATTTCAGAAACTGCCTTCCTAGTGGCTTCATCTGCCATGTCGACTCGAGCTACGTCCGATTCGTAAAGCGAATCGATCTTTTGAGTCGGATCTTTTTAGTGTATCTCACTGAATCATTGAACCGAGAACTGTCTCGATGAGTGAGCAAGAGCGTTTGGAGAGAACAAAAAGCATAATACTTCATTTGTTTGCACATTAAATTGTATGACGGTTTTATAAACGCACGTTATAAACAGCAATATGTGCCTAAAGATGGTTTTACTGGAGCGTGGTAGGTCAAGGATCACGTGACGACGTTACTGAATGACTAAATTCGCGTTTGAATCGGTTCACTAAAATGAACAGTTCAAAAGAACCGAGTCCCGAAAATGAATCAGACCTCTCATCACTAGGAGGAACCTAAAAGAAGGTGTCCCGTGACTTCGCAATCTGTCATTTAAGGTCAAGTTTGATATTAAAAGTGCCTAACTTCGATAATATCAGAAAGATATCATGTGCTAATAATACAAGTTTGCCAATACGTTTCATTCGTCGTTCAAATGTCGAGTTTTCATCGGTGTGTAGAATGAACAGTGGTATGTTTCTGCACGGAAGCGTTTCATAGTTGCTCTTGTTTAAATGACTGCACTGATCAGCTGGTTGTTATTACATCCCTCAGCATCCTTTCACCTTACTCTCTTCCAGCGGTCACTGCATGTATAAAGCTTGCATTTTAGTATGATTTCATTATATAATTTGTGCATATTGTAATTGCACAACCCACATTTATTCAGCGTAAGTAGACAGACTTTTAAAGCATAGCATAATATTCCCAAATGCATGATTATTGACCATCGATCAGATGCAATTATTAATTCCTGATAACGCATTAACAAATCTGCAGATCATTCATTAATATTACTGTTAATCTCTGTACTATTTCCCTCCATTATTTGATTTCTTGTATGCTTTTAGAACCATAATGTGAAATGTGCATCATATGGCCAATACTGTTATTTCTTAATTATTTAAGGATGCATGAAGCAATGTTATTGATTATTATTATTACATGAGCATGTCAAATTGCTGTTGTCTCTCACAGTTCAGAGGATCAGGTTGAAAGTGTGTGGTCCTCTCATTTGGCTTTTGGGTTCCCATGGGCAGTGTGCTGGCCTTGTCAACCCGCCCAGGGCGCCAAAACTCCCCTTTTCCACAAGATAAACCCTTGTCACGGTGGGATAGGAGAGATGGACGGCTGCCTAACCCAGGGAGCTTTGATGGTCTGCACCGCAACTGTAAAGGTCTCTGTTGATTTTGAATACATTTTCATAAAGTCCTTTAAAATAGGCACCTTGAAAAGTGAAGGTCTGTTAGATGTCATTTTAATTGTTTGTGTCTAGATGTATTTCCACAGCAGATTGAAGGTGTGAAACTGGTGATAAATAAGACCCTCAGCAGTTTTTTCAAGGTTTGTTCAAACATACACTTCAGTTTGGACAGTTTCAATGATTTTAACTCAAATGTATCACTATTCAGCATTGCATATTTTCCCAAAGGACTAATGAATGCAGTTTAATTCTCACCTCAGGTCAGTCACACATTTCACCTCAGTGCTGTTGCTCCGTCCAGTTATCGCTTTCATGCCGAACACCTACAATCAGACACTGACAGCAAAGAAACGGTAAGAATGGATTAGATGACAGGTTCTTGCATTTGTTCCTGTTCAAGTGAATGTCTTTAGCACTAGGACTGTGGTTAAGGGGCTTCAACAACATTCTTATCAAATTTAATTGATAAGAGGTACAGTAGGTCTGGGCCGAGGCATGGATAGTTATTGTATTATTCTTCTGCATGACAATTTAACTTAGTTATGCAGGAAATTACATCACAAGGTATATCAGTTGTTGTCGCACAGAGAAATTCAACACTGTCGCTATGGATTTAGTTTGGCATCGAGGCAAAATGCTAGGAAAATTAGCCGTGGATTTTGTTTTGAATTAGGAGTACAGTAAGAAAAACAACAATAATCATAATAAACTTTGCTTTTAGGTGCTTATGAAAAAAAAAGATGTATTGTTCAGACGTTTGGGATCAGTAAGATTCAGAAAGTCTCTTATGCTCACAGAGGCTGCATTAATTTAATGGGAAAAAAACTGTAAAAAAAGTGAAATATTATGACAATTTAAAATTATTTTAAAATATTTTAAAATATAAATGATTCCTGTGATTGCAAAGCTGAATTTTCAGCATCATTACTTCAGTCTTCAGTGTCACATGATCCTTCAGAAATCATTCTAATATGCTGAATATGCTGGTGCTCGAGACACATTTCTTATTATCAATTAACTGGTGGGATAGAAACTTTTTTTTTTCAGGATTCTTTGATGAATGAAAAGTTTAAAAGAGCAGCATTTATTTGAAATCGAGATCTTTCTTAAAGGGGTCATATGATGCGATTTCAAGTTTTCCTTTCTCTTTGGAGTGTTACAACTTGTTCGTGCATAGATAAGATCCCTAAAGTTGCAAAGACTAAAGTCTCAAATCCAAAGAGATATTCTTTATAAAAGTTAAGACTGGTCCACGCCCTCCTAAAACGCCTCGTTTAAACACGCCCCCACATGTCTACGTCACTGTGTGGGAAGATTTGCATAACACCGCCCAAATGTTCACGCAAAGAAAGAAGGCATAACTTTATTGTTGCTGCCACCGCCGCCACCGCCATGTTGTG
>NW_015634019.1:0-14582 GCF_001515625.1 Sinocyclocheilus rhinocerous | reverse complement strand
ATAGCTGGCCAATCACAGCTCACCTCGCTTTTTCAGACCGATGAGCTTTGTAAAAATTGACGCGTTTCAGAAAGGCGGGGCATAGAGGACAAACAATAATGTACAGTATGTGGAAATAATGTGTTTTTTGAACCTTAAACCGCATAAACACATTTCATTACACCAAATACACAAAATAATGTTCTTTTTAGCAACATCATATGACCCCTTTAATGCCTTTGCTGAATGAAAGTAATAATCTCTTTAAAAAAAAAAAAGTACTGGCCCAAACTTTTGAATGGTAGAGTTTAAAAGCACATTATAGTATACATTAATAACGTTTAAAAAAAAAATCTGTCAATATTCGGCCTATGATTGTTTGATAGGAATGTTGTTTTTGAAATAAAAAAGAATGTTGTTCTGGAAACATGTAGACATGACATATTTTTGACATAACTGGATAACTTAAATGTTGGAGGGTTTTCTTACCAAATGGTAAAGAATGAGTTAGGTAACTTATTTAACATAATTCTAATCTTAATCATCTGTTATTTTTAGCTTATGATACTGCATGTTATGCAATGATTGAATACTAAAAACCTGCAATACAAGCTACTAGGTTTCTTGGAACACATTTCAAAACAGTGCAGGCAAACAAATCTTCATGAGCAGTAATCAATGGGTTTAAATGATAATGTTCACTTAATGGACACTTACTCAAAGTGTGTTTTAACTGTGTATAGAATAGATGCATTAAATGTGTTTAATATGATGAATTTCTCTCTTTTACAATCCAATAATCTTCTGTCTATAAAGGGCTCACCCATGCTTATTGGGGAAATGGACTCCTCTGGCAGCTTAAACGCACACTCTTTGTTCCATCTGAGTGAGAAAATAAGAGCTAAAGCAGTGTTTCAGGTAAGTAGCAGTGTTATGCAGTATTGCATACGTTTTGAACACAATGTGGACTGACTGCATATTCTTTAATAGACTCAACAGGCACAGTTTGTCACGTGGCAGTTTGAGACGGAGTATAGAGGTAGTGACTTCACAGCAGCGGTTACTATGGCCAACCCTGACATTCTGAGGGAATCAGGTATGATCGTGTGAGTCCCTCATTAAAACAAAAGACATTCTGATTTATTGATGTCACATGAATGTGCATTAGTTACAACAAAGCACTGGCTTCCAGGCAGAACAGGTTTTTCTATGGTTGCCTTTGCATGTCATTTTGATGAATTGTTCTGTTTGCCTATTGAGGAAAATGATTACAGACTGTAAGTTATTATTTTCAAAGCTTCTTGAGTGGAACTGCATTCATTTTAAACTCCATAAGTCACCCTGTTTGTGTTAAAAATGTTTAAATCCGTTGTTTCTTGTCATTAGTGAGCAGTGTTGATGTGAAAGGTTTCACAAACTAGGGGAACTTCAGGGGGTTTATGAGTTGATAAAATGCGAATAATTAATTAAAATGTAAAAATCCTAAAAGTAATAAACTGCAACAACATAGCAATGCACTAAAAGAAATATCTTCTATTCACTAAAAACTCTCAGAACACCTTAAGAACCACACAGCAACACACTGGCATCCACACAAGCATACTATAGACAGCTTAACAACAAACTAAACACTACGAACCACATAACCCAAAAAACCACATAACTACATAACACAAAAAACTTCTGAACACCTTAACAGCTACATAGCAACACACTGACAACCCCTCAGAACGCCTTAACAAACCCATAGCAATGCAACAAATATCTTAGCATCCATACAGCAATGCACTAAAGACACTCAGAACATATTAGCAACCACACAGCAGCACACTGCAACCATTGAGAACACCCTAGCAACAGCACAACACACTAAAACACTCAAAACATTTTAACAGCTGCATATCAACACCCTGGCAACCCCTCAGAACACTATGCATAGCAATGCAAAAAAACCACCTAGAAACATCTTAGCAACACCCTGGCAACGATTGTAAACGCAGTGGCAACCGCACAGCAGCAAACTAAAACCACTCAGAACACCTTAGCAACCGCACATCCACCACTCTCCAACTCTACAACTCTAGTTAAAGGTGCTGTATGTATTTTTTGACTGGACTAAAGCATAAAAATACCATAATATGTTTGCAGATATTTAGGAAACATGCTAAGTTCACATACTTGTTTCTCCGAAAAACAACACTACAGCCAGTTATTCTACTTTGTAATGTGCGTTCCGTGTCAGAATTTCTGTTTTTTTTAAGGTCCATGTGATTCCGTGCACAGTCAGTTTACCCAGTAGTATTTCAACACCCCTGGTTGCCAGTTGGTGGAAAACACAGCGTATTGCAGCCATGGAACCCAGCAAACGAACTGGGTCCGAGATCTCAGATTCTACCAGACTTAAAAAGCCTCGGCATCCATCTAAAAAGCTCTATGACCAGAGACATATTAAAACGCGGATAAATAAGACAGTGTAAGACCTTTTCCATTGTCAATTGCACTCATTCCTGTTGCTTGTCTTTAATCTGGCAACCCGCGTGAGTGTCAAGTCTGAAGAGGAGGGGGCGAGTGAAACAACACTCTCCAATACTTTGAATTTGGACTGCAGTTCAACCGCTAGTGGTCAATATCACCTACTGCATCTTTAATGTTGTTGCTTGTTTGTGCATTTGTTTTTCTTTGTGACAGTTATCATGGTTGCACACTTTCTTCAAAGCGTATCCCCGCAGCTGGTTCTGGGGGGAGAGCTGGTATACCATCGAGGTCGAGCAGAGGAAGGGGGCATTCTTACCCTGGCAGGCCAGTACTCAGGTTAGAGTGGTTTGCTCAGCGGCCGTCTGTTTGTCATACACCAGTATAAGTTGTCCTAAACAGTTGCTTTTTCAGTGAAACTCATCCTATTTGTGTGTACAATGTTCACCTGTTTCTTAAAAGCACCTCAGACTCAAATGTCATATCTCAAATGTCTTAGGGCCAAATTGGGTTGCAACACTGAATGCTGGTAAAGGAGGTGCACATGCCAGCTACTACCACAGAGCCAACAAACAGGTATGGTGGTGTTGAAGGATATGATGGTGTTTCACAATAATAGTTTGGTAACGCCGCAGTCTGTAATTCATCTCCACAGATTCAGGTGGGAGTGGAGTTTGAGGTGAGCACTAGGACCCAGGAAACAACCTTTTCTTTTGGTTACCAGATGGAACTTCCTGAAGCTAAAATGGTCTTCAGAGGTAAGGAGGGCAGATATATACTCACTGTGCACTGTATCACAAATTGCAGTAACTACTCCAACACTGGAACTGAGAAATAATTTTTGATATCAGTTTTCACTGTTTTTTTGTTAATTCTACAGACATGACATGCAGAATAAAATATTTATATTGTGGACATATATAATTCATCACTTAATTTTACGTACATTGTGAGCATGATTTAATAATGCGGACAGGAGTTAGTAAAGCTCACAGATGATTTCACTATATGAGGTAACGAATTAGTAAAACATGCTCACGATTTGCTTAAAACGAGGGTACAAATTAGTAAATCGTGCTAATTTGAAATACATGGGAACGAATGGCCACAAAAAAAAAAAATTTTCCCGCATGCCATGTCTGGGGCTCCGTATGATTCTTAGCATCGTTGAGCCAAACAATATGTCACAAAACAGATTATAAAACACCCAGTTTCAGTCCAAATTGAATTTTTACAATGTATAGCTAAAGCATTTTGCCTTTGCAGGGCAGAATTGAACCCTTTATTTGTAAAAACCCATTTTAACCGTTTACTCAAATATTGTTTTTCATACTTCCCATCCTAGACTGTAATAGTAGCGTTCAGGAAGTAAACACCCCATTAGAATCTACATAGACAAATTATTTGTCTTAAAATGGCTGACCTTTTATTAAGAAATTTCTTTACATTTTCCATCCTTTGCATGTGCACTTTAAAAAAATACTTGTTTAGTTTGCATTCTGTGCTGAGTTGCCAGTAAGTGTTTACTACATTTAACTCCTTTGACCTAATATCAGCACAGAAAATGAAAGTTTGAAGTTTGCAGGCTTTATCTTGGCCTGGCAATAAAAATGATACTTTAAAATAGACTTGCCATGAACTTACCATGAGATTATTACGCAATAGTACAGTCTGTTTCTCTAGAATTCCCACATCTGTGAAAACAGAGTGGATTGTCACTGATTTGTAAGTAAGTTCAATTAAACAAGGGAGGAAATGTAACTGATTCTATACACCACCGTTCAAAAATCTAAGGGCTCGTAAGATTTTTTAGTGTTTTTGAAAGAAGTCTCCATGCATAGCACAATACCAACAGTAATATTAAGAAATATTTATACAATAAAAAAAAAGTTTTCTATTTCACAGTGGCAAAGTTGAATTTTCAGCATCTTCGGTGTCACATGATCTTTCAGAAATCATTCTAATATGCTGATTTGCTGCTCAAGAAACACTTCTTATTATTGGCAATGTTGAAAACAGTTGTGCTGCTTAATATTTTTGTGAAACTGTGATACTTTTTATTTACATGATTTGTGTAGAAAAAAAAGTTTAAAAAGAGCATTTATTATTATAAAAGCTTTTACTGTTACTTTTGATTTTTTTCAATTTAATGCTTCCTTGCTTAATAAGAGTATTAATTTCTCTTTTTCCATTGTTGAGTTAGTAGTAGTCTTTTAAATGCCTAATATGTGTAACAGAATGATTAAATTTAGGATTAATATTTAACTCATAATCTCTGTCAATCATTTGGATGTTTTTTTTTAGGAATGGTGGACAGCCGCTGTATCATTGGTGGGGTTCTGGAAAAGCGGCTTTACCCCCTTCCTGCCACATTGATCATGGGTGCCTTTGTCAACCACAGAGCAGACAAGTTACAGGTCGGTCTTGGGGTTAACGTTGGTTAGATGCGTGACCTAACTCAAAAGAGGCACCACTTAAGACTGGGGACTTCAGAAAACCACCTTCACGTCTGCCCAAAGACCCCAGTCTGCCACGGACTACGGAGAGAACAGGCAAGCTAACCAAAGCCCTGTTTACCAGACTGGACAATCATGCAGTTCATGGCAAGCAGGAATGAGGGCTGAAAAAAACCAGGAACGTCCCCTCTATGTTGGTACCATCATGTGTCAAGGATTTTGCTGTTTTGGTCTTATATTGGCCCCTTAAGTAACCTGAAGTAAATATTCAAAGATGATCTTACTTAAGAACAAGATGGCAACTTCTGCAACTGCTGGAGGAGACCACACAAATGAATATGTAGCTATGTCACAAAATTCCCTGTTACTTCTCTATACATTTTTTTGTAGCAAACTCCAAATATAGTTCACTCCCAAATCAATGTCAAGCTAAACATATTGAAGATTAGCCACACAATTGATCATGTATCGTCCCCTCTGTTGTCTTTCATTCAAACAAATCACACTCTTGCTCTCCTTGTTAAGCTAAACTTGAAGACTCTCCTTGAGGGTCAGACTCTGGTATAATGGCAAGTATGACGATGGAAGAAAACTCAGTGTCAGTGTGAACTGTATAAGACGCACTATACATGAGATAATACAGGACTTTTGTCTGATTTGACAAATGTCAGAGCCGTGGTGCAGTAGTGCCCGTTCTTATGAAGCATAACAGCCACTGGTTCACAGGAATGAGTCAGGCCTGCTTTATATCAACGAGATTCACACTGCAAAGTTTCAGGAGTGAGAACCACATATAAATGCGGAAGGGAATCCCCCAAATTAATGCAGCTTAAAGCCTGTTCACATCAAGGACTGTAACTGGACTTAATAAAGTGGGCAATTGTGGGTTGCGATATTTTGGTCTTATTTCTATTGTTGTGGAGAGAGACATGGCCCGCTAGATGGCCCTGGTGTGAGAAGGGTATAACTGCAGCCTGGAGATCTCCAAATGGGGGCGGGAACTCCAAAACGGGGTGGGAGCTCCAAAATAGGGCGTGGCTTCCTCCCATTGACAGACAGGCACATGACACGCATGCGCAATTTTCCCGCAATTTTAAAAACTCGTGGGTGATTCCCGTTTACATCATGAAGCAGAGGTTCAAACTCCAGTCTGAACACCACTGGCCACCTGGATGGCTGTTGGTTTTTAAACTCTCTTTCTGCAAAACAGCTTTTTGATTAATTTGACCATATAGTGATCAAATGATTTTTTTACAAAAGCCGTTTACTTGCCTATTCCTCTTTGTCCTGGTTGGGACAGAGGGTCTTGACTACAAATCTCCATGTCTGTCTGTCTTGGTCTGCCTGCTTTGCCTTTCTCAAAGACATATTGATGCTCTTCAGTTCTGCTTACATGGTTGTTCTCCAGGTTAGAGCTGGTCTTCCTCTTTTTCTCTTCCTTTGAGGGCTTCATTCCAAGGCATGGCAGGCAAGTGCATATTTATTCTCTAGAAGCCGAGCTTAATGAGTAAGCTACTGTAAATAATATAATTTCTAGATGTGTAATTTCTAGATGTAATTTTGTCTAATTATAAAGAAGACACTGATGTAAAGGTTAGTATAGGTGCATGCAAAGTTGCTGTATGATATAGTATTCCCAAAAAATGTTTCTAAAGGGAACTGTATATTGCCCCAACAAAATGCAACTTAGGAAGAACATCTCGACTGCAAGTCTACGTTATGTTTCCTTTCCGTTTCACTCCATCCCCAATAGTCTTTTATCTCTCCACTTGTAAAGGTGGCTGTAGTCAAGTCAAGTCACCTTTATTTCTATGGCACTTTAAATAATATGGATTGCTTCAAAGCAGCTTCACAGTAAAAATAGCAGAATCAGTCATTAAACCGCATAAACACATTTCATTACACCAAATACACCAAATAATGTTCTTTTTAGCAACATCATATGACCCCTTTAATTAATTTTGAAAGAAGTTCACCTCAGCTATAAGCAGTTCTGCAGAAGACAGTAATGTTTTTATTCAGCTCAAGCCAGTTCAGTGTTGATTCAGTTGTTGCAAGATGTGATTCAGCTCTAAAGCAGCTCTACAGAAGACAATAGTGCCATCATCCAGTTTAATTCAGTTTGTTTTCATCCGATGGTGTCCATGCAGTCATATCAGTAATATTACTGAACTAATAGTAACTAATATTACTTAGTTGAGTGTCTTTTAGACCTCAACTATGCAGGCCAATGGCATGGAACCCAAACTCTATCAGGTGTGTGGGTACAGGTATTTCCTGGCCAAATGAACAAACATAGTATGATATGATATTAATGGATATAAGGCTGTAGATGGTTAAATAGATGTAAGAAAAAAAGAAACCAACAACAATTCGCCAAAGCCACCGTCATGCTGATATTAAGTGCATATACTGCTAATGTAGGACATAAA
Source organism: Sinocyclocheilus rhinocerous (assembly GCF_001515625.1). Taxonomy (NCBI): domain Eukaryota; kingdom Metazoa; phylum Chordata; class Actinopteri; order Cypriniformes; family Cyprinidae; genus Sinocyclocheilus; species Sinocyclocheilus rhinocerous. The sequence goes on along the minus strand of NW_015634019.1, from coordinate 7,243 downwards.
GGTGTAGATTGATGAGGACGACAGGTGAGATTCCACCCTGGAGACTGGAACAACCTGTTTTCATGTTTCAGGTAACAGGGGAGGGGCTTAAGTCACACATATACCTTTAGATCAGTAAAGAGGTCTGGACTTGTTTGATATACTGCCAGTGTAAAGCTGCAGATAGTTGTTGTCTTATTCTGTGTATACTGTATAATGCTTAGACAGATAAATGTTTGTTTTTTATTCGTCTTTTTAAAATTGCTTGCAGGCATTGCTTGACATACCCTCAAGACATTCTCCGTAGTGAAAGAGTGACTTTGATAGCAGTTGTGTTTGACTTGGATTATTTGTTTAAACCCAATCTCAGTATGCTGCTGGTTTGTAAGATGGATCTGCTATCTTCCGGACTGTTGTTTTATTTACAGAAACAGAGATGACTCCAGCGTGGTGAGCATGACTTTAATCGTCCATAATTAGTAACCGAGGCTTTTACTGAACACTTATTGGTTTTATTTTAATACATTTCTCCTTTTGATATTGTAATGATTCTAATATTCTAACTGTAATCTTGCTCTGGCCCTTTAAGTCAAATATTGTTTGCACCAGACTAATTATGTTATTTTGCATATTTCTATTTATGTAATGCTGTCTTTATACATTTATTTATTTATTTCTCCAAACCTTAGGGGCAATTAAGGATAAACTTCCAGCCTTTTTAAAGGTTTGACATGATTTAATGACACTATGACCCACTTCCTAGCCTGCATGTTCACATTGCTCCAGATATGTCTGACGCCATCCCTAGGTAGTGTACATTTTTTCTGCATCTGAACTATGATTTGACTTTTTTTTTCTACTCTATACTATATAGATAGATACACATAGTCTATATTTCTATTTTTTCATAGTCTATATTCCTACTACTGCAGCATAGTTTTTATTATTATGTTTCTTACATTGTGTATGTATGTGTGTATAGTTTGTGTATGTGTGTGTATAGTTTTGGCATTCATTGTGGACAGCAAAGTAAGAATTTCATTGCTCAGGGAAACTTGTTTTCCTCACTGGGCACATGACAATAAACGCTTTGAATCCTTTGAATCCTTGAATCCTTGACAGTTGCTTAGATGTAGGGCAGATATGTAACACAAATGCTAACCTTCCTTCTTAACCTCACAATGCAAATATATAACTACTATTTTGTTGCATGCACACACCATTATTGTCAATACATGTTGGTTTGCGTATTTTGGCATTTATTCATATATATTACATTAGTTTGTTTTGAAATTAATGTCAAGTTTTCTTTTTTCTTTTTAGCAATTCTTTCTCCTCCAAAGAATCTTGACTGTGGGATTATTGGATTTTAAGGCTACAGCTGAATGGCTTCCTGGGAAAGGAAATCCTCCTGACAGCAGATATACCTTGGAGTTTATAACTGCACGAAAAATGTACATACAGACTTTATCAAAAAATAAATAAATAATAACTTTTTTATTTTGAAAAATTGTTTATTGTACTCATGATGATGTTTTTTTCGGGTAGGTCTGGAGGAAAGTGGAATCGCTCTCCACACTGCACTAACATAGCCATACTGAAATGCGAACTGACCTTCAATCTGCAACCTGAGCTTCACTGGAATTATTTTGTGAGGGTCAAGACAACACTTAAAAGGGCGAGCTCCAACTGGACAACTACATTAAAGTCTTTCCAGCCATATGGAGACAGTAAGTTCAAATATATTATATAAGACGTCCAGAACGAATGTCGTAAATAGTTTTTGTCAGGAAAGCTAAATAATGCTCCTTTGTTTGACTTTCTGTTGGATTATTCTGTAGCACACCTGAGTTCCCCAGATGTAAACATCTCAACTGAACAAAAGTCCATTAAAATTAATTTTAGTCATTGGCTGGAATTGAAACCAGAGATCAACCCACTGGAATACCTGCTATACCTTTTTGAGAACAGTCCTGCAGGGGAATCAAAGGTAAATGCATAACATTTTTGTCTTGTACAATCACTGATTTTTACAATGAAATTTCTACATTCATGAATGCATTACTTAAAATTTGTTGATTTTTTAATTTTTTATTTATGTAATAATTTTTTCTTTTTTTTTAGTTTGTAGCACTGATATCAACCTCAGAATCTCCCTACATTTTCCATGATGTGCCATCTGGCAAGAACTACTGTGTTAGTGTTTCTGCCAGTCATCAACAAGTCTTGAAGAACAACAACTTCAACACCACCAAATGTATATTTCTATTAGGTAATGGATATCATTTTATTTTTTATAGTATTCAGAGTGTGTATATCTGGAGAGAGAGATTAATACTTTTATTCAGTGAGGATGCATTGAATTGATCAAAAGTGAGAGTAAAAAATGTATAATGTTACAAAAGATTTCTGTTTCAAATACAGTAAATGCTCTTTTGAGCTTTCGTTTCATCGAAGAATCCTCAAGAAAATATATTACAATTTCCACAAAACTAGAAAGCAGCACTGTTTCTAACATTTATAAAAATGATCAAATAATAATAAGAAATGTTCCTTGAGCAGCAATTATGATTTCTGAAGGATCATGTGACACTAAAGACTGGAGTAATGATGCTGAAAATTCAGCTTTGCATTACAGGAATAAATTACATTTTAAAACAGAAAACGGTTATTTTAAACTGTAATAATTTTACAATATTACTGTTTTACTGTATTTCTGACCAAATAAATGCAGCCTTGGAGAGCATAACTTCAAAAACATAAAAGCAACTTTATTACAACGGTATTTTATGTATGTTAATGTGTATGTTCTTATAGATTCTACTAGAAGCTTTATGCTGGTGTGCATTGTGGCCATACTGCTGATTATTTTTTCAACTGGGATTTTTTTGTCTTTTGGTTGTTTTTACCACATGAAGCATAAAAACAAGAATATCCCAAAACCTTTGGTATGTACTTCAATACTGTTGTTCACAAAGCTTTGTGCATGTCCTAATTTGACTTTACATTACTTGATTTTTTTTAACATTACCCTTCCAAGATGTTTAATATTTTTATATACAGTATACATTTATTATGTGTATATAGGCCTCAAGTCAAACGTAAAAAAATCTGAATTTCAATGCATTAGATACAAAATATCAAATTGTGTGCAAACAAATGTTGCTAGAGCTGTTCTAGGAACTAACTTTGTTTTCTGAGACAATTTTTCTATTATTTTAACTGGTCTCAGAGTCATTTTAATGGATGTATGATTAATAAAAATACAACTGTTCGTTATTAATGTTAGTTAATGCTTTAACTAACGTTATTTAATGGAACCTTATTGTAAAATGATACCAAATAAATAAATGCAATGCATGGTAGAGGTTCACTATCCTTTACAATAATACAGTGTTTGTTTGTCCTTTACAGATTGTTTTTCCAGGATATAAATGGGTCCTAAAACCAACCCTTGAGGAATACCAGCCAATTACAGTGACCCCGCCAAAAACAGCAACGAACACAGACGGCCATTTTTCTTCATGGGAGGAAGACTCCAAGGACGGCTCTCTGTTCTATCAACCAACATCCGTCGCTAATGTCATCCCAACAGAGCAAGCTGAGGAGGCTGATACATCAAATCAGTGTTATAAGTACACACTAGCTAATGATATGAAGGATAGTGAAGAAAATGAAAATGTAATATCTGAAAAGAATGAGGAAAATATGCATCCAGGTAGTGAATCTGGATCTTCCTGTGCTTGTAATTTAAACCATTTGCGATCATCCAAAATACTAGTACAAACAGTTATTATGAACACGTTTGTAAACTCAGAGACGATTAGATATTATGCAGAAGAAACTCTTTCCTGTTCTTCTGGCAATGGCTGTGAAAGAGAAGTGCCTGCTGAAGATGAGGAGGAGGAGGATGGCTTCTTCTTACCTGATTTCTCCTCAGACAGTGGCTATGAACCAAGACAAAAGTATTTATGAACTTTCAAATCTCTACTGTCTAAACCAGGGGTGGGGAACGTTGATCCTGGAGGGCCATTGTCCTGCAGAGTTTAGCTCCAACCCTGAAAAAAAATCCCTACCTGTATCCTGAAGACTACATTTAGCTTGCTCAGGTGTGTTTGATTAGGGTTGGAGCTAAACTCTGCAGGGACACAGGCCCTCCAGGATCAACGTTCCCCACCCCTGATCTAAACTATGAAGGCCCTTAAAGAGGATCTACATATCCTGAATCTACTTCGAAAGGTGGAGTCTGCAACCAAATTCAAGCAAAAAAGTATCCACCTTTCACCAGAGCCATGCAAAACTCTGTGTTAAATTTGGTGCTGCAGATGATTAGAACATCCATAACATCAAGGAATAACACTTGAGAAGATGCTGGTATAGAAACCTAATCTGGGGGTCTGTAATGCCTAGAGAGGACTTTCCGTTAACATTCCCATTCATCTTAATAGCACTTACAGTTTTCTCCTGCATCAGGAACTCTTGGATCTTCCAGATATCATGCTCTATACACGAAAATCTGTTTGACTCGAAAACTGAATTCTGTATGGTAGAATAGAAGGAACTTTGGACCTAAACATTGCTGGTTAATGGCCATCTTGTTGCTGATTGCCCAGTTGAGGTACTATAAGCGGGTCATGTTGAACACATTTTGAACTATGTAAAGTGCGCCTACCTCAGGAATAAGTTTGAGCTGCACATTCTGTCACTGTGATACAACTCATCACATGACTGATCATCTAGGCGATAAATGGCCATTCAGACACTTCGATAACGGACTCCAGGTGCTACATGAAGCAAATTAAGATGCAGTGCAATACCTGATTGACCTGAAATATTGGACAATTGAAATTCTAAGAGTATTCTAGTGTATTCTATGTCATGCAAAATACATACCAAAATGACCATACCATAATTTACACAAACTGGGATCTGAGACAACTACAGTGAAAATCTCTATATATAAAATCTGATGAAAGATGAAAATAAATAGAAAACAACTGCTAAATGGTGGTCACTCCAAAAATTTGATTAATGGAAATATTTTTTTTAAATGTCCTCTCTTTACAGCATCTTTTCACAAGTTCTTAAAAAGAGTGTAATGTAGTGCAGTTCCCACAATTTTTTTCATAGAATTCTTGTTTTTGTTTTTTCCCTTTTAAACGGATTCAAAGATAGTTTGTAAGATAGTTGATAGTTTGTTTGTCTCCTGTTTATAATATTTTTTGTTCTGAATTTTTACAGTATTTGTAAAAGGAATGTTTAGAAATCTAATTCATATTCACTACTGGCACACAAAATATATAAATAATCTTCATGTATCTTTCATGACACAACCGTTTTACTGTGCCGGTTTTATTTTCATGTCATATCCTACCATATGTATGTGAATGTGTTTATGTCCAAACACTTGTTTTCTGTAAAGCACTTTCTAAACATTTTCTATTTTAAAATGGTGCTACAATATCTAGTAAAAGTTTTTTTTTTTATTATCCTGGGTTATATGTATATTGGGGCACAAGTCTGTCTTGTCATTTAAAAATATGACAGCCTGAGAGTGAGAAGGTTTTGTTTACATGAAATGTTACTGACTGTAATGCTGCATAATGCCTTACTGAACGCTGCCTTTAATGGTCCTAAAGACATCGTTTCTTTTATGGTTTAAGAATGATTAACCCCTCCTATAAAAGAGTCGAGAAAAAAGTAAATGCTATACATTTATTTTTATGTATGATTTTGAAGTTGCAAATAAATATTGGAAAACATAAATATGCAATAGTGCCACTATGGAGTACATATCATTTCTTTCTATTCACACATTTGGATGATTTTAAAGATTATTTGCCATTTGTAGACAAAAGTGAGAAATCTCTCGTTATTGTATTCTCTTCCCTTCTTGTCCCTTCTTATTTGTCATCTAGTCAGTCTCCCCCAAACAGAGAAGAGAAAAACCCTTTCCTTCCATCTTCCCCACGTACACGCAGTGATTTGGTGGTGCGAGTGCCTCTTTGAAAGCCTGTCTGTTCTTTGTTGTTTTCCTTTTCCTTCTCTTGTTGTTGGAGTTGAACTTGATGACAGATCACCAGACGCATGTCCTCCTGGAACAAAAATTTGTTGGTCAATGAAAGTAAAAGAAGAGCAAAACTAGATTTTTACAATTTCTATATATAATACATATTTATTGCTAAATATGTGCAATGCATAGCGGAAGTTAACTATCATTTACAATAATACAGTTTATGTTCAATACAGTTTGTCACTGCAGGAACTAAAAGGGTCCTAAGACTAACCCCTAAGGAACTCCAAACAACTGAACTAGCCTAGCAAAAAACAGTAATGAGGACTGTGTTTCTGTGAACTGTGTTTCTGAATTCAAGAAGGATGTCAAAGACGGCTCTCTGTACAATGCATGGTAGATATATATTTTATGAAAAAAATATTAGTACTTCCTGTGCAAAACATAATAGGTGGTTTCTAGGGCATACCACTATACTAACAAAATCCAATTGGCATTACTGGATTAGAAACCAATTACAAGTTACCAACCTGCCAAGAATCAACTTCCTGAGACAGTGCCACTTTGTGTCTGATAGTGTTCAGAAGCTGCTGGTTGAGTGCATCACGTTCTTGTCGGGCCAAAATGATCTCCTCTTCCAAGGCACTATGGGTGATAAGGAAGAAAAGGTTTGGGTTGAACAAAACAATAGACCGTTTCAAGCTACCCTTAGACTATTATGCAAAATATCCCCCATTCATCACACACGTTAGCTTATCACTTTATCTCTGGCATTAAATATGACACACAGAGAACAAAAAGGTATAAATTGAAAAGCCTTTTGATCCAGTTCTCACCTGTAAGTAGGTTTACCAGGACTGTTATGAAATGGTTTCACCTCCTCCCTCAGCTCTTCTAATTCAGTTTCTCTAGACTGTAGCTGATGAAAGAACAAAACATCGCATATCACCTTAGATGAAGATACTCAGTCTATATGCATGCTATTGTGATGTCATCGTATTATTCATCTAACCTCTTTCTGTAACCTCTGAATTTCTTCTTCTTTTTCTTGCAAAATGGCTGAATGGGCCAAAATGGTTTCTTTGGCCTGTTGGAGATCAAAATGAAAACAACCAGTCAGCAGAAATAGAAAGTGTGGTGAAGAGAAAAGCTGGGTGAGGAGAAAAACAAACACTTACTTACATAAAACCCAAAGACTTTTGATAGTCAATATACACTCACCGGCCACTTTATTAGGTACACCTGTTCAAT
>NW_015634018.1:1128614-1129071 GCF_001515625.1 Sinocyclocheilus rhinocerous | reverse complement strand
GATTTGAATCGTCACATATTTAAATCGATTTTCAACCGGCTCGTGATTAATCGTTACATCCCTAGTTATGATAGACCTCTGAGCTTTCAACTCAAGTCTTTGCTCTGGAAAGAAGGCTAATCTTCATTTCATGCCTTTGTTTTTGTAGTTTTGGCATGGAGCTCTCGCAGGACAAGCCGCAGGCCCTGAAGAGTAAGTCCATGTTTTGTGTGCGTTTTAATGATTAGGTCTGATCACTTTACAAGGGTTTGCACATCTGAGTCAGTTTAAAGTATGTCTTGTAGTCACAGAGGTTACACTGAAGCCAAACCAAACTTGACAAATAGAACATTTACTTGATTTGATAAAAGGTGGGACCTTAAACCATTTTATAGATATAGAAATATATAGAAATTATATGTATGTGTATTACATTAATATATATATATATATATATATATATATATATATATAAAAT
>NW_015634018.1:1125621-1128098 GCF_001515625.1 Sinocyclocheilus rhinocerous | reverse complement strand
TTATTATTATTATTATTATTATTATTATTATTATTTTTATTTTTTTTATTTTTTTAAATCTCCCAATTATTTGTTACAGTGGCTTGTAACAGTAGTTGTTTCCATGTACGATATTCACAAGGTCCCGTATCTTATTTCTTAAATAAGACATTTGAAGTTTTAAATAAGAATGAACAGCAAATGAAAATGCATGTGTTTATTGGCTGTTGTAAATCTGTATTGCTGGACAGTGAGTGCGGTGGCCCTCGGGAAGGGTTTGAGTGTGGGATGTTGGAGGTCTGAGTGCCAGGCTCTGCTCTTTCAGTCCAGAAATCTGAGCTCGGGCACCTGTCCCTCGTCCTGTCCCTCCCTCCAAACCACAGCCCGCTATTTACAGAGCCGCAGCCTCCTGAGAGACACTTAAGTATTGTTCAAGTGCTTAATCCTTGCCTCTCTGTGAGATTACAGTGGCTCTGTCTGTACTCGTTGTTTGGGTGTTTTGGTGTAGACTATCCTAAAGAACATATTCACTTAAGCAGTACTGTTTACTTAATGGAGCTTTGTTTTCATTTAATTGAATATTTTATTTTTAAATAAGGGACTGTGTTCAATAGCATATTTTATATATCAAATAGATTATAAAACATGTATAGAAAATTTTATTATTCATTATATATATGTGTGTGTGTGTGTGTGTGTGTCTGTGTGTGTGTAATTTTATATTATAATATATATATATATATATATAATATGTAAACATTTGTAATATATTTATATTATTATATTATTCTAATTTATTAAAAACACATAGTATAATATCTTATAATATATTTCTATATTATATATACTGTATGTGTGTGTGTGTATAATATTATGTTTAATTTTTAAATAAGGAAGTGTGTTCAATAGCATATTCTATACATAAAATATATATATATATATAATTTAATATAGAACGATTAATGTTAAAATTAATATACATTTTATAAACTGTATATTATTTATTTCATTATTAATATATTAATAATTATTTTGTGAATATTAAATTTTTTCATTTTTCTGTCTATCTATATTATATTTATATTAATATAAATATATATTGAATATAATATTTTTTATGTTATTTGTATGTTTTATATAAATTTAATTCTAAAATAACATATTTAATTAAATATAATTGTTTACATCATGTATATTTCAACTTTTTATATAGGATATATTCAATAAGTGTTATTTATTGTTGTTTTATCCTTTTTATGTCATTGCAGATATTTTATTCCATTGCATTAACTGGCCTTGGGAACACATTTTGTATTAGTTTTTGCTCCGGTATGGAGAATCCCGCAGTTTCTCTGGTATCAGTATGATCTTCTGAGATGTTGGCATCATGACACCCAACAACACACGAATCGTTCATTAAAGAGCATCTGAGACCTTTATCAGAGCCCGGGGCCCTTCAGGTGTCCGTGAAGAAACATTGGATATATTAAGTCCATTAAGAATCTGGCTATAAAACAGCGCACCAGCATCATGAGTTTAGGTCATGACTCGGGTGTCCTCGGGCACAGGTTGTCATGGTGATGTTGACAGGCCTGCTAGCTTGCTCTCCAAAGCTATGGCATTCTAGATTAAATTTCATGCCGGCTGTGGCCACCGCGCCTCGCGGCCCTGTCCTAACGGATCGGCCCGTGCTTTTGAAGTGCGCTCGCAATCCGATTTGAGCCGGCCGTGCTAAATTGTTACACAGGCAGCCGGACGCGCTAATGCGATTTGGAGCGTCGAGGGTAGTTGATTGTAATTGGATGAATTCCCGCGCAGAGAGAGAGGGGCAAGCGGAGAAATGAAGATAAATGAGGGAATAAAACGGAGACGGTGTTGTGCTCTTAATGGGACGTTATGAGGAAGTGTGCGCGGGGGGAAAAGGTGAAGCTGCTTTACCTCTGAGCTGCTGGGAATTATGGGATGCGATGATGGCTTTCAAACGGCCCTTTCGGCTCTCTCTGACCCAGCGTCTGTTCATCAAACTGATCATGAGCTGCTGTTTGTACACCTGAGGCTTTAATTTGGGAAACACATGCACTATTAGATTTCAGACTGAATCACTCAAGACTTTTTGCAAGTTTTCTAAAGAAAATGTGATTGATTAGTGTTTTTGGTTCCTCTGGTTTACTGTAATGAACTGGCCAGAGAAAGAGCCGGGGCTTTTACGCTCTTATAATAAGTCATATTTTACCCAAAAGTCAAAAAAAAAAAAAGATATTCTGTTTTAATAAATGACGCCTTTTTTTATGACCTTTAATATTATTTGCATTACAACATTATTTCCATGACAGTTAAACACACTTTACCTAAATAATTAATATTTATTTATGCACAATACATGTATGTATGAATAATACAATAAATATATATTGGTTATGAAGTTATGAAATATTATGAAAAAAAAAAATATATATAGTATATTTTAATTAAATTTAAAGCATTTTTAAATTCAAATA
>NW_015634018.1:1122941-1125437 GCF_001515625.1 Sinocyclocheilus rhinocerous | reverse complement strand
ATTACAACATAATTTCCATGACAGTTAAACACACGTTACCTAAATAATTAATATTTATTTATGCACAATACATGTATGTATGAATAATACAATAAATATATATTGGTTATGAAGTTATTGAAATATTATGAAAAAAAAAAATATATATAGTATATTTTAATAAAATAGTGTATTTTATTATAAGAGTTATTATATGAGTTTTTTCTTGAAAATATGTCACAATACATGCCATTATTTTCATGCTATAAAAATTAATAATAACACTAATTCGTAATAAATTCAGGCTTCATATTTGCATTATGATCATGAGAATTTTAGTGAAAATATGCTTAATTGTAATTATAAATAATATGTGTGTGTACTGTATATATATATATATATATAAACCTTTTTTAGTTCATATGTTTAAAAAACTTTTAAAATAAGGAATATTTTTATAAAGGCATTCTCTGAAGTACTTAATCATTATAGTCTATGAATATGCTATTTGTTTATTACTATGTCACATATAACAATATCAATGCCATCAGTGAACTGCCACAGATGTTTTACTTTTATTATAGAGATTCACGTGTGTGTGTGTGTAATCATTCTGGTTCGGTCTTGTGTCGTGTTTGCAGGCAGATCTGAGCATCAACCTCCAGGACGACAGCAGCTTCTTCTACGGCGTATCCAGTCAGTATGAGAGCTCGGAAAATATGATCATCACCTCCTCCACTAAAGTCTGCTCGTTTGGGAAACAGGTGGTGGAGAAGGTGGAGGTAGGAATAAATGTGACCTGTCACAACTTATTTACACCACGGGTCCATCTGATTGTTTTAAAGGCCGTATCAAATGACATTAGTGGTCAAAACAGGAGAAAGATCCCCTCCGTATGCAAATATATCACCATATTAAGTCATCATAATTGTGTTAGGGCATGTGTGTGTGACTGGTGTTCAGTTTGAGGTAACAATAATCATCTGTGTGTTGTTCAGACGGAGTACGCACGCTTTGAGAACGGCAGATACGTGTTCAGGATCCATCGATCGCCGCTGTGTGAATACATGATCAACTTCATCCATAAACTCAAACATCTACCAGAGAAATACATGATGAACAGCGTACTTGAAAACTTCACCATTCTGCAGGTAGATGTGTGTTTCCTTACAACAGCATCACTTGCATTACAAATCAGACACTTACAACGCTAACCAGAGAATCTGCCACACTAACTAACTACGACTAGTTACTACTAGTTATAAACTGAATACAATGATTTTGCTGTTGATATCAAATGTAGACATACTGTAGTAAGTTTAATAGATTTCAGTGAATCAATTCAAACGGTCTGTTCAAGTGAATCAGTTCAAGATTCATTTGCATCATCAAACTCTATTTTGTTTCCTTTTTTATTATTAAATTTGGCATTTTTCATGTACTTAAATATTTTAGCAAAATGTATACATATGCATGTGTTTGTAGGTATATACAGTGGGTACGGAAAGTATTCAGACCCCCTTAAATTTTTCACTCTTTGTTATATTGCAGCCATTTGCTAAAATCATTTAAGTTAATTTTTTTTCCTCATTAATGTACACACAGCACCCCATATTGACAGAAAAACACAGAATTGTTGACATCTTTGCAGATTTATTAAAAAAGAAAAACTGAAAAATGCTCAGTATTTAGTAGAAGCACCCATTTGATCTAATACAGCCATGAGTCTTTTTAGGAAAGATGCAACAAGTTTTTCACACATGGATTTGGGGATCCTCTGCCATTCCTCCTTGCAAATCCTCTCCAGTTCTGTCAGGTTGGACGGTAAACGTTGGTGGACAGCCATTTTTAGGTCTCTCCAGAGATGCTCAATTGGGTTTAAGTCAGGGCTCTGGCCGGGCCATTCAAGAACAGTCACAGAGTTAGTGTGTGTGTGTGTGTGTGTGTGTGTGTGTGTGTGTTTGTGCGTGTGTGTGTGTGTTTGTGTGTGTGTGTGTGTGTGTGCTTAAAGTGAGGCAACATTTGTCATGTTTTTTGAATGATTCTAAACTAAAATATTACCCTGGATCAGATATACTTCATAAACCATAAAATTTTCTGTCAAAGGTTTTGTAGGAGTCAAATTGAAGTGTTGTTTTGTGTTTTAATGTTTTGTGAGTTGTGTTAAATCAAAATCAAAAACTCAATTAATTTTTAACGCGCATTCTTGTGTCTTATTTGAACAGTTCATGGATTCATCCGTTCAAAGTTATTACTAAGAAAATTATTAAGACATTGTTTGTCTTCATAATGCTTCATCAAAATGAAAAGCTCTCTCTGATTTGAGACACTTTCCACCATCCAATCAATTCCCAGTGGATGAAATGTGAGCCTGGAGCACAAAAGCAGCCTTAAGTCGCTGGGGTATATTTGTAGCAATAGCCAACAATACATTGTATGGGTCAAAATTATAGATTTTTTTTTTATGCCAAAAATCATTAGGATATTAAGTAAAGATCATGTTCCATGAAGATATTT
>NW_015634018.1:1104980-1122881 GCF_001515625.1 Sinocyclocheilus rhinocerous | reverse complement strand
TAGAGTTTTTTGCACCATAAAATTCCAGATTTTCTAATAGTTGTATCTCTGCCAAATATTGTCCTATCCTAACAAACCATACATCAATGGAAAGCTTATTTATTCAGCTTTCAGATGATGTCTAAATCTCAATTTCGAAAAATTGGCCCTTATGACTGGTTTTGTGCTCCAGGGTCACATATCAAGTGGATCCTGTTCCGCTCAGAAAAGCGTTGCATGACGTGATGTTCACTGACCAAACACTCTATGAATTTGTCTGGTTGTGTCTGTGTCGTAGGTGGTGACCAACAGAGACACTCTAGAAACCTTGCTATGCATCGCATACGTGTTTGAAGTGTCCACCAGCGAGCACGGAGCCCAGCATCACATCTACAGACTAGTCAAAGACTGAGCCTCTCCGCGGGCCACGGATCCACAGACGCCACAGCGGTCCCTCCTGGATGCAGCCCAAACTCCTGCACTTCTTCTGCTCGGGTCGCGCGGACACGCAGGGCAAACGACTCTCTAGAAGCACTGCTCAGAGGCACAAGCAGAGAATCTGCCGGAATGGCAAATCTGAATGTCGTGACATTTGAATTTATTCTTTTGTATAATGAGAACTGTGATAGCAGGACGAAATGCATGAGAAAGTTCTTTGGTTTTTCTTCATCTCATTTTAGCCCCATGTGTTTGTGTTAGTGTTTGTTAGTATGGGAGTGATGGTCACCTACCGGACGAGCCAAAGGTGGACAAACAGTGTTTTTTCTTCATGTATCAGGACAAACCTGAACGTCAAACGACAGAATGTGTTTTTTCGTAGATTTGCTACATTGTATTTATCAGCCATGTTCTTAAATGTGGAAAACTTAAACTTAAATCAGTCTAACGTGAAAGAAACTCGGAAGACTCTGGGCTTTTCTCCACAACAAGGGTTTGTAAGAAACAGACATCTAACTGCGTATTTGACCTGACAGCAGAATCAGTCTATCAGGAATAAAGAGCGTGTGTTATCCTTTGAAACTGATTTGACGTTATTTTTGTTCTTCTGGTGCTCATATGAATTTGCTTTCAATTCAATTCTATTAGGAAAAAAGTTAGTTGTAGTCCTAAAGGTTTAAAGTCCTAAGATTTAGCAAGTTCATTCACAGCCATATTCAAAATAGCCATGTTTTTAAATTAAGCAACAAATGCATTGCTAATATTTTATTTTATTATAGATTTTTTTATTTTTTATATTTTATTATTAAATTACAAAAGATGTTTTTTGGTGAAGCAACAAATGTATCACAAATATTTTAATTGCTAATATTTGATCATTTTATTATATATTTATTTATTGTTTATTTATTATTATTATACATACTACAAAAGACGGGTTTTTTTTTGATGAAGCAATAAATGCATTGACAATATTTTATTATTATTTCATAATATGTTTTATTATATATTTATTTATAATTTTATTAACATTTATTATTATACTGTGCCAGTAATCGATTCTTTTTTTGTTTTTTGTTTTTGCAGGGTCTTAAATGTTGTAGCGAATCAGCTCATGGGGAAATATGAATAATTAATCATAACTAGTTATAATTAATTATAAATATTAAAAATCAATAATTTTGACCCATACAATGTATTTTTATGGATTAATTAGAAAAGAGTCCATTTCTACTGGGCACTGTGTCTCTTTCTAATTCAATGGCAGTGATTTTCCCTGCTCACATTCCATTAGGTCGTAAATGTATCTGGTGTCAGGGTTGCCATGGTAACCAGGGTCCTGGGCCTTGTTCACAGACAACTTGGCACCCAGTATGTTTATTGGGTGAGGGGTCTGTGAACGTTTGTTAATCTAATGAATAATTGATTTGTTAAATCAAATGAGAAATGGTGTGTCTGATTGGTCCAGACGCTACAATGTATATAAATGGAGTGCAAAAAAAAAAAGTTGATGTTTATAATACAATAATTACAGTTAACAATATACATTGAGAGTTAACAATAATTTACTAAACAGAAAAAGAAAATCAGAAAGACAGGTGGAGATAAAAAGTTAAAAAAAAAATCGTGAGGGTAAGAAATTATACATCAATTAGAGTGAATTGCAAATTGAAGCCGTTCTACTCGCTGTATTTACTGAAGATGAAATGGTTTTGGTTCCAATAAGACAAGAAAAATAGTTTTGTTGTTGGTGAACTTACTTTTATGGATATAAGGCCCAAAATATGTGAAATTTTTTTTTTTACATCTTGTATAAATATGAGCTTTACATTTCTTCATAAAAATGTTTGACGGTAAAATTAATTAGTTTAAAGGTTACTTATACTTCATTAGTGAGAAAATATTTTTGTAGATTTCATTTTTTTAGATTTTCAAATAAATTATTCCAGTAAAAGACTGCGGGAGACAAAGAAATAATATTTCCACGAAAAATATTAACGATTAACTTAATGATTTTCATCCTATATAAATGGGTTAAGGCTAGATGGCATACAACAAAAACTACTGGGCATGCGCACATCATTTCTCACACTGTACAACAATAATTACTATTTTTGCATTATTGTAAGGGGTAGGTTTAGGGTTGGGGTAGGTGTAGACGTTAGTAAAACACAATCTAATAGGTAGAAAATTCAATTTATTGTTAGCTTCCGGTTTTTGCTGTATTCCTTCTAATGACGTTTTTTTTTTCCTTCTAATTAAGTTTTTTTTTCACTTTTTAAATTTTTTTTTATGCTTTATTAATTCAGTGCCACAAGAACATGAGGTATTACATATTCACATGATCAAATTAACATTATTAGCTGCCAGAGAAAAAAAAGGGAAGAAAATTACATAAAGTTCAATGCTTTCAGAGCATTACATGTTTTCAGTGCTTTTTTGTTTTTTCTAAGAGATTTACATATAATTTAAAGTCATTTATAAAATGTGCAAAATTTGGTTTACATTGAGCCCACTTCTTCTTATGTATATGGAATTTTCCTAACAAAATAAACAAATGTATAATATGTTGTTCTTTACAATTCAAATTTTCGTTTTCTGTATAAAAAATTTCTCACACTGTACAACAATAATTACTATTTTTGCATTATTGTAAGGGGTAGGTTTAGGGTTGGGGTAGGTGTAGACGTTAGTAAAACACAATCTAATAGGTAGAAAATTCAATTTATTGTTAGCTTCCGGTTTTTGCTGTATTCCTTCTAATGACGTTTTTTTTTTCCTTCTAATTAAGTTTTTTTTTCACTTTTTAAACACTCTATTTTTCTGTTAATATAGAATTCCAAATCCTTCCAAAATAATCTCGAGTAAATACAATGAAAAAAAAGATGCAAAATAGTTTCTTTTTCTTGACCACAAAATTCACAGGTATACGAAATATTACCTTCTAATGAAGTTGTATTTGTCCTGTCTGCTGTCTTCGACGTCACAGCTCAGGTTCAGGAGCCATCAGCCAATCAGCGTGACGCTTGAGTTAGAAGAGGCTCGTGCGCCATCTAGTGGTAGAAACATCGCTACTGCACGTCGCACAAAGTCACTTCAGCTTGTTACGCTTCAGTTTAAACATGGTAAAAAAAAATCATATGATGCATTGACATATATTATTGTATTGATGCTGTGAAAATAATTGCATTCTGACACTTAATAATAATGATATTGCTTCATTTACTTAATTATCTTACTGGATTTTAACCTAATGCACATGAAGAAGCCAAAATAAAAGTCAGGATAAAGGTATCAACATTCTTATTAATGGCAAGAAATGACACTATTTCTAATCTGTAAAGTCTTTTCAGTACACACAGCCGATGGTTCTGTCAGACCACACAGTCACCCGCTCGCTTGGGCTGGATTAGGCCTTCTCAGTGTGAAGTGCTCGGCCTGACCTGGCAAACTCCACGCTGAGCCCAGAGCAACAACTTCCCCTTGGCTCTGAGCGTTCATTCTGCAGCCAGTGTTTGCAGGATTCATAGATCTGCTGTATTTTGGAAAATGGAGTGTGAAAGCTATCGGCTACCTGATCCAAGTCTCTTTTGGCAAACTTGCGGCTGTAACACACAAACAGACGGGGAGCATTGAATCAGCGCCTGTGATTCAGGTAGAATAATCCTCTCGGATTTCTCCAGAATGAATCAAACACTTCTCATCGGAGGAACAAAGAGCCATTGGTGTTCCACAGGGCAAGCTGGAAAACCACTGAGCAAATCGTGCAATTATGGGAAATATAGTTTTTATATTTATGAAAATGTGTATATGAATTAGATTGGGAAAAAAAAAATAATGGGTTGATTTATAGCTACAGTGACTTTCAGGGGTGGTCACCTTTTTGAAAGGAATTTCTGCGGGTAATTTTCAATGTACAGTCTTGAGGTTTGATCTTCAGGACAAAACACTCACATTTGTATGATCCCAGCTAACAGGGAACGTTCTTGGAACTTTGGCTAATGTTCAGAGCAAAGTTATGAACAAACGTTCCTTCAGTATCAATAACAGAATGTTTGTTTGAAGTTATCTGGTGTTCTAATGTTCTCAGAACGTTAGCACAAAAACGTTATTTATACGTCTTTCATGCAATGTTTTTTTTTTTTTTCCTGAAACGTTTTAGCTGTTTAAATCTTCGTCTAACATTTAAAAAAAAATGTAACTACTTGTTTCAGAACGTTCAGACAACTTTCAAAAGTAACATTCCAAATATACAAAATGGAATGTTCACATAACACTTTAAAAAACAGCGTTTTGAACGTTCAGAGAACATTCAGAAGTAACGTAAATGGCGATGTAAATCGTTCCTAGAACATATTTTTGTTAGCTGGGACTTGTGATGTGTACATCGTTGACAATGTAAAAAATCGCGTAACCATAGCAACAGTAGACCACTTGAACAATGATTCATTGTTCAAGTGGTCTACTGTTGCTATGGCTACGCGAATTTTTTTTTTGTGCCAGATTTATTGCGTCAAGGATGTTCGAGCAAAAACAAAAGTGTTTATTGTACAAAATTAAACAAATATAATATATATATATATTTTTAAATGTAATATAGTGTTTTATTAATGCAAAAGCTCTCGAAGTCGTGCTATGTTTTGAATATCCTCTGCGCGTCGAACAGCGCTCTTTAGCTGTGACTTTACTGAACGCCATTACTCAATTAAAGTGATAAGTAATGACTTTTATTTGGTCGATATATCGTCCGATATTGACCCGGAGCGATCGAGCGTTCAGCTGTTGCTATGGTTACAGATCTCCTCAGCGACGCCCCTTTTTACCAGCGTGTATTATGCGGATACAAATTTAGCGATAAATAAAGTTGATAAATAACGTTGTTTCCTTATAGAATATGTCAAATGTATTTATTTATTATATTACACTTAATAAGCTGAACAATTACATTTAGGCTAGTTTGAGGGAGTCAGACACAACGACACAAGGCCATGCTACTTTTTAATAGAACAGAAACCATCACAGAATTTGTAATGGTTTTACAGGTTATAATGGGAATTGTATTGGTTTTAATGGAATCTGTAATGGCCGCTGTTGGCCTCTACTGGTAATTGGTCGCCTCTTATTGGTGGCTTGTTAAAACCAATAAATCCTAATGGAATATGTCACAAAACACACCACAGGAAACCACCTTTTAATGGTTTTGATGGTTAAATAGTTGATGATTTGTAATGGTTTTTGTTGTGGAAACCATTAGAATTTCTGTGATAGTTTCTATTGGTTTTTTTTTCAGCAGGGTTATACAAAAAAGCTATTGAATTTGCAGATAATAGTTATATAGTGAAAAGAACGGCAAATAAATGTGTTTAGAAAATCGCTATTTGAGCAGTTACATTTATTTATTTGTGAATGAATAAATGAATGAACGTAGAGGTCGTGCTCCAAACCCTGCCGAGCTCTCGCTCGCGCATCATCGCCACACACCTGTTACCTGCGCCAGAAACAGCACGAGCGCCTCAAAACAACATGACTTGACTTCCCAGCCTCGCGGATAGGACGCACTGATCGCGCGATGACCGTCCCATGGAGTTTGCTGTGGATTCTGGGTTTGATCTGCTCCTCGGACTCCAGCTGCTCTCCGACAGCTTACTATAAGAGCTGCTGGATCCGCAGATATCCGGGACTGTATGTGGACATAGAGGAATCTCAGCGCAGAGGAGCCCGCATCCTGAAGCTTTACCAGGAGGAGTCTGCCTTAAAGTGCAGCAGAGCCTGCTGCCTTACGCGAAACTGTGAGTCTGTGCTTTAAAACGAAGAACTCACTAACTAAAGTAGCACCAAGAACTTGTGTGTCATTGCATAGATTGATTTTATACATCATAAAACAATGCATAAAAGTGTTAAACATAGTGTTTGTTTGTGGTTAGTTGAACATGTTGATAGTTAATGTGATTCTCTACACCTGTGTGAACTTGAGGAGAACTGACTTCATACGAAAACCACCAACACACTAACTGGTTCAAATACACTGAGACTTCAAAAATGAAGAAAAGTGATGGTTGTGAAGAGAAAAGATCCATTTGCAATCACCTCCAGATGTTATTTAGTGACCAAGTGTGTTCAAAAATGCATTTTGTCTTCAATTTGAACATCATGTCTATTGTTTTACCGTTTAAAACCTCACAAACATATTTTAGTGAAATTATGGGAAAAGTGCTTTTTTTCTTATGCAATCAAATTTAGACATTATGATTAAAGGGTCCGAATAATTTTTTTAATCCACTGTACAGTACAAACGCTACATAATAATGTACATAAAATAATACAGACACACTTTACATTTATTAATTTAGATGTTTTTAACAACTTCCAAATGAGGAACATCACAAACAATTTGAGTCATAAGAGTCAACAATATTAGTCATTATTGTAATGGAAAATAATTGCATCACAATTGTACATCAAATCAGCTTTAATGACATTGTGGGTGTTTGTTTCTTAACTAAATTATTGATTAATTATATGCATAGAAAAATAAATGTGTATATTAAATTTACCTTTCATCATTTTGAGTTAAAAATGTAAACAAATGTGACCCTGGAGCACAAAACCAGTCTTACGTTGCTTGGGTATATTTGCAGCAATAGCCAAAAAAATATTGTATGGGTCAAAATTATACATTTTTATTTTTTGCCAAAAATCATTAGGATATTAAGTAAAGATCATGTTCCATTAATATATTTTGTAAATTTCCTACCACAAATATATCAAAACTTAATTTTTGATTAGTAATATGCATTGCTAAGAACTTCATTTGGACAACTTTAAAGATGATTTTCTCAGTATTTAGATTTTTTTGCACCCTCAGATTCCAGATTTTCAAATAGTTGTATCTCGGCCAAATATTGTCCTATCCTAACAAACCATACATCAATGGAACGCTTATTTATTCAGATGATGCATAAATCTCAATTTCAAAAAATTGACCCAAATGACTGGTTTTGTGGTCCAGGGTCACAAATATTTATTAAATAATGTGGTTGCACTGTATAATGGAAATGCTTAAATTTATATTTCTAAGTATAATTCAGAATCTTCAACAACCAGAAAGACTTTGTTAATGGACTTTATAAATGAACTTATGAATTGCATACGCAGTCTCCTGCAACCTGGCTGTGTTTCATTTCAACACCACTCAGGACAGCGTGAACTGCTTTCATCTACAGTGTCCGACCCTTGAGAGCTGCATTCCTCATCACAGAGGAAATGTCATCCTCTATAATGTCACTAAAGGTGAGAAACTGCACACCGAAACCTACTTTGGTTTGAGGAAATCTAAAACCATGATGATCTTTGCTTTTCTTTAAATGAAGATTGCATGCCTACATTAAAATTCTTTTCTATACAAGACATTTACACATAATTTGAAGCTGAAAAAGTCAGAACAGAATGCATGTATGCATTTTAGTATTTTGGTATGAAATGAACATCTTTGATGAGTATAAAGCTTGTTTATAAATTATCTGATTGAAATATTTTTCTCTCAGGTGTGGATCCTGACCTGTTGGTGTTCGGGAAGTACTTCACCACCAACGTGCGTGTGCTGCCTCACATGTCGTCCTCACGGCTCAATATTTCAGACCCGCTGACCTCTGACAAGCGTCAGTTCAACTATCCACCCAACCCTCCTGTCCGTTCTATCAGTCCTGCTTGAGAGCTGCATTCCTCATCACAGAGGAAATGTCATCCTCTATAATGTCACTAAAGGTGAGAAACTGCACACCGAAACCTACTTTGGTTTGAGGAAATCTAAAACCATGATGATCTTTGCTTTTCTTTAAATGAAGATTGCATGCCTACATTAAAATTCTTTTCTATACAAGACATTTACACATAATTTGAAGCTGAAAAAGTCAGAACAGAATGCATGTATGCATTTTAGTATTTTGGTATGAAATGAACATCTTTGATGAGTATAAAGCTTGTTTATAAATTATCTGATTGAAATATTTTTCTCTCAGGTGTGGATCCTGACCTGTTGGTGTTCAGGAAGTACTTCACCACCAACGTGCGTGTGCTGCCTCACATGTCGTCCTCACGGCTCAATATTTCAGAGCCGCTGACCTCTGACAAGCGTCAGTTCAACTATCCACCCAACCCTCCGGTCCGTTCTATCAGTCCTGCCTCCACTAGCACAAAAAAACCCACAACCCCCCACATTCCTACTGCACATGAAGTACAACATAACCTCCCTCGATGTACTACAATACAGGCTACAACTGCTCAAAGCACGTCAGAACACATTATATCAACTACATCAGAGCCTAAAATGAACTCTACACTCAATCCCCATAAGATGACTTCTACACCACAGTGGGCATCAACAAACCTGCATCATATGACCACCTCTCCGACGGATGAATCCGATACAACAACTGACACTTTAAACCAAAGCATCCCAACCCCCACACCAGTTTATACAACCACAGCCCACCCAAGCTCTACAATTGACTACTTGGACTCTACTTTGACCTCCATCCCAATCAACGAAGCTCTAAGTTCCTCAACTACCTTACAGCCTTTGGGACTAAAAACTACAGCTCTACAGACTACAAACTCTGCTTCTCAAAAGTCTATGCAATCTTCAGGTTCCTCAACAACCCAACAGCCTTTGGAACTAAAAACTTCAGGAACTAAAAACTCTTTGGTGATGGCTTCTCAAAAGTCTACGCAATCTTTTACAGAGATCTTTACAAGTACACAACAACCCCTAACCCAAACTACAGAGCAAGCTACTTCGCTTTCTAAGTCCAAGTTGGAAGAGTATCCACAAACTACAGTGCAAACAGCTGTTTTCGAGACCGTTTTCTCCCAAACTTATGCATTTTCACAATCTGAAACCTCAACTACCCCGAAACCCCTAACTTCTGCAAATGCTCCCTTACAAACATCAACCCAAATTACCACTGCATATGAGAAAATACGAGCTACAACTGCTTTAAACACGTCAGAGCCTAAAATGGACTCTACACTCAATCCCCAACAGACGACTACTACGCCACAGTGGACAATCATGGACCCCCTAACTTCTGCAGATGTTCCCTTAGAAACCTCAACCCGAACTACCCCTGCATATGAGATTACTACATGGCCTTTACGAACCCCAACCCTAACTACTACTCTATTCCAACCAAAAGAGACAACTAGCAGTGACACAAGAACCCTAAAGAGCTCAACCACCACAAATCCTACAGTTACCACTGATGGTTCTAGACACCTGACTCTAAGTTTCACCCACACCCGAATGGGCAACTCGGCAACCACTGGTAGTTCGAGTTCTTCTCTAACTGCCCCAACTAGCAGCATGGTGGACAGTCAACCGTACCCCAACGACACGAAGGGTTACATCAGCCGGAACATCACTACTGGTGATGCACCTCAAACCAGTGGGGATGGAAACCTGACGTCGGTGTGGCATTTGGCGGCAAACACCGTACTGGTGGCTTTAGCGACCTGCGCTACCATCACATTCTGCTGCTGTTGTTCGGTGTTCGTGGCTCTGAGCTGGAGAGGCCGGAGGCGACGGAAAGGCAGGTACAGGACAAATCTGCGGTGCAAGAGAGGATCAATGAGACTCAACAAATACGTCATCGTAAGAGAAAGTTCGTAAAGCAGGGTTCTTCAAATCCGGCACTGGGTAGGGTTGCACCAGCTATTCGCGATTTCTTACTTAAATTGAAACATAAAGTCCACACTAGAGGCTTAGCTACTAGCTAGTTTGTAACTAACACTACTTTATTTGGTTGCACCATTTGTTCTTAAGGCAGAATGTAGCTAGTAGGTCGTAAGCTCTCCGTAAAGTAATGCATAGTCGTATAATAGGACATTTACCTTCAGTGATCCAGTAGCAGCCTTCACATTTGGTGAAACAGAAGTTGTGTTGAAATGCTAGTTTATCCTAACTACTTTTGCCACGTAACTAACAGTAATGATGAATAACATAGGCATTTTTATATATAATTTAATGTAATGTTCTTTCTCTTAAAATGTAAATGTCAATATGTCTAAAGGATTGAAGTCTATCAATAAGCTAAACATGAGCTTATTGATGCAATTCAGTTAATCTGCCATTTTTTCCAACCGTTACTCCTAGTCAGAGGCTTCGGTAAATATTTTAGGTACATTTACACAACAAGGATGTACGACAAAACGGAAAAGTTTTTGAAAAGTTTTGTGTACCTGCGACAACGTTGTCAAGATGAGACACGGATCCACAAAAACGACTAAAAATGCTGTATTATGCATGCTAGGCCAGTAGTTGCGATGCCACTGTGCAAAGAAACTTGCATATGCCTATAGACTGAACACGTAATACGCATGTGCATAACGGCACTGTTTTCACAAATTTGTGTTTTTATAGTTTACACAAAGACGATAACAATATCGTTTTTAAAAGTTCGCATTTTGCATTAAATGAACAGCCAAAAAGTATACAAATTTTTCAGTTTTTAGTTGTTAATGGTGTTGTGTAAATGCCACCTTAGTTTATACGTAGAGCTAAGTTTCAACTAATTTTAATGGTGCTACGCAAAAATATTTAGTAACATCTAACATAAGCCTTGTTCAGACTGTCAGTCCCAATCCGATTGGAATCTGATCATATTTAGCAAGTGTGAACGGCAAAAAAAACAAAAAACAAATCTGTTTCAAGCTACATTCATATGTGGTTTGAAATCCTATTCAAATTGCATTTCTGGAAATCCGTTTCAGTCTGACCGCTCAGATCAGATTCTGCATAGCTTGCCTGTGTCATTTTCTTTCGCCACGTAAAACGTAAACACGTCAGACATTGTTTGTAGAAAACATGCTAAATGTCTTTGCAGAAACAAGTTTGTGTTGTTGTGAAGTGCAAATCAAGCAGAAAATGACCTCTTTGAGTTTTGAGACCGGCAGAGAGACGGCAGGACGGAATAAATCTGCGCATTCCAGCTTCCTACGTTTCTGCCGCTGCCTCATAAGACCTAGTATAATCCAGCGCGAGAGCAACATGTTGTCATATTGCAAGACAACATCTGTATTGCAAACTGTATTGTTGGTTTTAGCATATGCATACCAACGCAAAGACATTGCAATAAAGCCAATGCAGATATTCATTAAAATGAAAGAGCGCCAGAGTCACAAATTAGATCTGGTGTGGACAGTCAAACATCTAAATCAGATTCCAATCGGATACACAAATAATCGGATTTGGACTGACAGTCTGAAAAAGGCTTTGGCGACCTTTTACGGTAAAACTAGGCTAAGCTGTAACTTGCGCACAGATGGTGTAACCGGTCACTGTCCTGCAGAGTTTAGTTCCAACCCGAAACAAACACAGCTGATCAAGGTCTTCAGGATTACTTAGAAAATTACATACAGGTCAGTTTGATATGGAGCTAAATTCTGCATTTGGAGAACCCAGTTTGAACCAGTTGATCATGTTTCATAGATGCTGCTAACATTTAATATGGTTTAATTCAATCTGAAGGTGGATGTGCTAAAGACTTGCTTTCAAAACCACCTGAAACAACAAAAACATAATTGCCTGGTTTCACAGACAGGGCTTAGACTAAACCAGGATTAGGCCATAGTTCAATTAGGATATTTAAGTAATTTTTCATAAACATGCCTTAGCAAACACATTACTGGTGTGCATCTTGAGACAAAACAAAGGCACTGATATATTTTAAGATCAGTCAGTGCAAGTTTCTTTCAGTTGACACAGCTCAGACTTACATTTTAGTCTGGGACTAGGCTTAAGCCTTGTCTGTGAAACCGGGGGAATACTCCTAAACTTCCCATTCAGTGCCATCCATGGACTACAACAAACAAACTCTAGAATTTCGTGAGAATTCACCAGATGACTTAAAGATACATACTGGATCATTGGTTTGTTACCATGAGCATTTCTGTAAAAAGACAGATAAAAGTTAAACATTTATAATTTTGAAGATTGAGTTAAGTGTTTCAAAACCTAGTATGCTGCCTTAATTTATTCTGCCAACTGCTTTCTAAGACAGCATGGAGGATGGAACCTCATAAGTGATTGATTTGGAACGCTCTGCATGGGCAGAATATCACAATTGAATCTAATAGAGTTTGGTGTTAGCATGTTGCTAAGCTAATACTCTAAACGGGCGCAGCCCTGCAGAGTTTCAACCCTGCTCAAGCACGCATACCATGTAGTTTTCAAATAAGCCTGAAGGACTTGATTAGTTGGATCAGGTGTGTTTAATTAGGGTTGAATCTAAACTCTGCAGGGCTCCGGCCCTTTTTGACACCCCTGCTCTAAACTATTGCGTAAACAGTCCATTTAAGTTGGATTTAACTATATTTCAAACAATATTTTTGCTATTAATTTAAATAAAAGTGATGTAAAAGTAAGTGATATTTTGTTTGTTTTCACTGAGTTTGTTGCAATGCATTCTGGAAATTTGCTTTCGGATTTGGCCAAAACAAGGCATCATAGAAGCCAGCATAACTGCACTATGATGCATTTAAATGCTGCCTACAGAGGCTACGCTAGGTTTCGGAACAGCGTAGTGAATTTTCAACCAAGATCTTGTTTTATAAATTGAATGCATGATGAAAGTGTGTATTTTATGGAAGTATTAGTGAAGAACTGTCTTTCTTGGACAGTTTTGTGCATGTAAATCCTTTAGAATTTCATAAAACAGATGATTCAGATTTTAATTACACCTTTAAAGGCAAATCTCAGCACACTTATTTTCAGATACAGTCGAGCGAAAACTGACTCCGCGAACACCTGACAGTTTTGTTCCAAAAAGGCGGCTGGTTGCTAAGTGCTTTAAGATGCACAAGACCGCCGCCACTTTCCACGTCCAAATGGAAGCAGCCGGAAGCTCTCGCTGAGGAGTTTGGTTTCTGCTTTCCCAGAAGTGACAGCTCAGAGCAGGAACTAATGGACTGCTGGGGTATTTTTACTAGATGGTGGCTCAAAGCGTCCTTTCAGCGGGGTGCTGGTAATGGCACCTGACGCACCATCGAGGGCATGTTTTGAGCGGGTCTGAGTGCGGGGAGTTGGTGTTTAATGTTCTTTGGGTAATTGTTTCGAGATAGGAAATGAACTGACCCAGTTTATATAAACTACACATAGTGTCTGATATTTAAATAATTCATATTTTGTCATGTACTCAGCCCAGTCTCATTCCAACCCTGCATTCTTTTCTTTCTTCATTAAATAAAAGAGATTCTAAGGCAGAATATCTCAATTTTCATTTGCGGTCTCTTTTTTTATTTTTAATGATGTTGCATTGCAATCGGTCTTGTGAAATGCAAACCATTACAATAGGATCCCCCCCTACACTGACAGAAGTTTTGTCCTGTAATTTAATCTATTAACTACGGAAGCCTGCTTCTGCCATGGAATGAAAAAAAATAAATAAAAAGGAAAGACTTCTCACAATTCAACATTTTTACTTACAATTCTGAGAATCAGAATTGTGAGATATAAACTCGGAACTCAGACTTTCTACTTTTTGGAATCTCATAATTCTGACTACTTTTCTTTGAATTCTGACTTTACATCTCACAATTCTGTTTTTTTTCTTTCCGCCACACAATAATAAAAAAAAAGTAATCGCGACTTTCTCACAATTCAGACTTTATATTTCACAATTCTGATTTTCCTGAATTCAGACGTTTCCGCATTTTCTCAGAAGCGCAATTATAAATTTGCAATTGCAAAAATGAATAAAGAAATCAGAATTGAATTGTAGGAAAAAAAAAAGTCTGAATTGTGAGATAAGATGCAATTACAATTTTTTATTTTTTGTCCTGTGGCAGAAGCAGGATTTCTTACTTAACTGATAGCATTTCAATAAACCTACTTTTATTGTACTTTTAGATGACAGAAGCTAAAATATTCAGCTTTTTGCGTTTCATGGGAAAAAACAAAAAACAAAGCAGAAATTGGTTAACGTTACATAGTGCTGTCATTAATTTATTTTTCATGAATATGGCAGAATTTTGCATACAATTTGAAAACAAATACAAAATAATAGAAACAATGCATGGCTCACTGATGGAAGAAAAGTCTCTTTACAGATTTTTGTTTTCCTTAACACATTTTTAATAAGAAATTACATGTATATTCCCTAAAACGGAGCTCACAGGCTGCTGACTTTGGTTCCTCAGATATTAAAAAGCTTCTTCACAGCCTCTTTATACTTCTGTAGGTTTTCCTCGGTCTCTCCGTCGTTCTTCAGCCTGAGCACCGTGTCTCTGTACTCCTGCCCCAGCAGCTGCTCCCTGGATCCCTCCACCACCTCAGCCCTCGCTCCAAGCGGTCGCATGCGCAGGAGAGCTTCCAGAAATAAAGAAATCAGAATTGAATTGTAGGAAAAAAAAAAGTCTGAATTGTGAGATAAGATGCAATTACAATTTTTTATTTTTTGTCCTGTGGCAGAAGCAGGATTTCTTACTTAACTGATAGCATTTCAATAAACCTACTTTTATTGTACTTTTAGATGACAGAAGCTCAAATATTCAGCTTTTTGCGTTTCATGGGAAAAAACAAAAAACAAAGCAGAAATTGGTTAACGTTACATAGTGCTGTCATTAATTTATTTTTCATGAATATGGCAGAATTTTGCATACAATTTGAAAACAAATACAAAATAATAGAAACAATGCATGGCTCACTGATGGAAGAAAAGTCTCTTTACAGATTTTTGTTTTCCTTAACACATTTTTAATAAGAAATTACATGTATATTCCCTAAAACGGAGCTCACAGGCTGCTGACTTTGGTTCCTCAGATATTAAAAAGCTTCTTCACAGCCTCTTTATACTTCTGTAGGTTTTCCTCGGTCTCTCCGTCGTTCTTCAGCCTGAGCACCGTGTCTCTGTACTCCTGCCCCAGCAGCTGCTCCCTGGATCCCTCCACCACCTCAGCCCTCGCTCCAAGCGGTCGCATGCGCAGGAGAGCTTCCAGAACGTCTTCCCACTCGTACTCCTCCATATCCGCACGTGTCTTTTCCTGCTCCCACGCCTCGGTTTTCTGTAAAACACAGTGGCGTGACAAAAACAGGTCAACAGTGAAAGCGAATGACTGATCGAGTGGAGGATAAACGCAAAATGTTTGGTGTGCACTCTCAGATATGTTGCACCAAATGCAATGGTGAAAATAATGAATTTACGATTATGATTGCTGCAATTATCAGATTGTTGCAATTGTCAGATTGTACAATATGACCCAAATGAAATTTGGGAAAAGCAAAGGCACGCTGTGCAATATCAGTGGTCTTTTATGCCTGTGACTGTACGGTATTACATTTTACATGGAAAAACAATAAGTCTCCTCCGTACGGGAAAAAAAATATATTTTCATGTATATTTTTAAATATACCAAAAAATCGACAAAAAATGTAAAAAAAAAATTTTTTTAATTAAATTAAAAAAATACTTTTATATAAAATGTTTTTGAATACATTTAAAAATGTTTATTTTTATTTCCTAATTTTTTTTGATTCCACATTTTCAATCAAAAATATATTTATTGTTCAAAAAAATATACATTTTTTTCCATTGACCCAAAAGTGTACATAAACAAAAGGCCAAAAATGTATATACAGTATATTTTAAAATATATGTATATAAAATATATTTTTGAGTAAATTTAAAAATAAATGTTTTTCCTCCATTTTTGATTTCTCATCTCAATCTAAATGTATTTATATTGTTAAAAATAAAAAAAATAAAAATTTTTTTTATCATTGACCCAAACGTGTACATTTACAAAAATGGCCAAAATATATAATATATCTATTTAAAGATATATTTACATAAAATATCAATGAATATATTTCAAAATAAATGTTGTTATTCCTTCATTTTTTGATTCCGCATTTTCACAATATCTAAATATATTTGTTGTTCAAAAATACATTTGCATTTACCCAATGTATTTTAAGCTTAGAAATATATTTCAAAATGTGCAAGAAAATACATTTTAGCATTGGAAGGTTTAAACAAAATATATATTTTTAAAAATATATATTTCCTTAAGCTGCATATTTAAAAAAAAAATGGCAAAAATATATTGCTAATATAGATTTTAAAATACATTTACTTTATTATTTTGATGTTTTTTTTTTTTTTTTGTCAAATGGTTGTACCAGTTAAAAAGTGTCTGAAGTGTTTATCAATGCTTATTCGTCGTTACAATAATAATGTTAAAAGAACGCAAAATAAGCAGATATTTACCTTGCACATCATATAGACAAGCTAGTTTCTTGCAATTGTAACTTTGACTAGCCTCAAAGGAGCATGAACTGCAGGACTTTGACTTAAAATGTCACTGTAAGAACTTGATTGAAGGCTGAGATTCATCATAAAGGCAATTAATCGAGTGGCTGAATGCATGTGACACTAAACCATCCAAAACCGACGATATTATCTTCTGTTAAAAGAAGTGATTTGATGAGAAAATGGCAAAAAGCACATTTAAACCCAACTTGGACTGGGTTAGGAAAAGTATCGTAGCATTGAAAACAAACAACACTTTTCGACCGTCTTGGATCGGTTGGATGATAAAAATGCCACGCTGATTTGGAAAGGAACTGCTGTAATAAACACGATGAGCAGCTCTGATTTCTCCTCAACTAGCACTGAAAACATTCGTTTAAAGGTGACATATTATGCCCCTTTTTACAATATGTAATATAAGTCTCTGGTGTCCGCAGAATGTGTCTGTGACGTTTCAGCTCAAAATACTCCACAGATCATTTATTATATCATTTTGAAAATGCCTATTTTGAGTGGAAGCAGAAACACGCTGTTTTTCGTGCCTGTCTCTTTAAATGCAAATGAGCTGCTGCTCCCCGCCCCCTTTTCCAGAATAGAGCTGCGCCATTAGAGCTCCTACCTGCTAAAAACATCTGTTTTGGTTCCGATTATCATGTTTATCGCGCTGAAATCATGCGTTTTAAACCATATGAGTTTAAACTTCTGATATACAGTTTTCTGAGCGCACACATCCGAAGCACACGCACAGAAAGCGGCTGTCACAGCATGTGAGTACTAAACTAAGTTCTCATTCACACACAAGTTTACGTTAAAAACACACACGAGTTACAAAAACAGTGGGTTATGTCTGTGAAGATAAACAGCTGGGAAATAAATCGCATGTTTATTTTAGATCTGTGTGGCAGCAGCAATATACATTAAATAAATCAATAAATCCACTGCTCTCGTCTCCTCTGAGGCTGGGACTCTAAACAGTGTTCTGTGCTCGTCTGTGCAGCCAAACACAGAACAGTTAGCATGCTTTGCTCAAACTTTCTCCATGGCATTAGAGCTGGTACAACGTTGTCGCTTGCGAAATCAAAATGATGGCGCCGTGGGTGTAAACTTACAGATTAAGGGGCGGTAATATTATAATGAAATCCCTTTGCAACATCACTAGGGGAGCGAAATCAGACGCGCT
>NW_015634018.1:1100615-1103614 GCF_001515625.1 Sinocyclocheilus rhinocerous | reverse complement strand
GTTTTATTGACACCCGATATGTTTTTTTTGGTTGTTGACCTTGTCTGAATCTAAAAGGTCACGTTCTTGACTCCTCAAAGATGCTTTAAGAAGATCATCTGCGTAGGAAGCCTTCAGTTTGCCGACTTTGAGAAGTTCAAGTGGTCTTAATTACACCGTTTTATCAAATAGCGCCTGCTGATTCATCCTCTGTTGTGCTAATGAGGCGAATCATGCGATACTCAAAGCTTACTAATCGCTTTTTGGAGTCTCACTTTATTCACAAAGGAGACTGTCACATTACATATGTTGTCAATTAAATAGCCGCTTTCAACTTTGATGGTGAACTCGGTGTAAGCGGAGACGGTTCTTCCGCGGAGATATGAGGTGAATTATTGATTACGTGTTTCATCGTGCTGTAATGAGAATCTTCTGAGGTGCTTTTTCCAATGGAATCTCCGTGTCAGCCAATCAGACGCTTCTATTCAGCCACCGTTTCCACTCGCCGATTGCTCATTGGACGAGACAGCTGTCAATCATCTAATCAGCTGGAATATCAGGTGGATAATCATGACACTAATTGAGTGATGGTTTGCCAGCAGAGATTTAATGTTTAACTAAACATTGTGGATCAAGCTCAAGGTAAGAATTAAAACTAAACTAAAAATTGAAAACCAAATTACCTTTCTTCTAGTGATTTCCACACCAATTAACAATTAAAGACAGGTCCCCTCATTAAAAAATCTGATATATTTTTTACATATAATTGCTGATATATTTTACAAACATACATTTTAGTTCCTAATTTTTTTTAAACTAAATATATTTATATTGTTCAAAATATATATTTTAAATGCATTTAACAAAAATGTATTTTAAGATTGAAAATGCATTTTCTTGCACGTTTTTTGTTGTTGTATATTTTAGCATTTCAAGACTTAAATGAAATATATTTTCAATAAGAAAAATGAATTGCCTAAAGCTGCACGGTTTACAACACACACATATATATATATATATATAGCAAATATTTGAAATATATTTTGGCCATAAAAAAAAAAGATTTTATATGTCTAAATAATAAAATATAAAATAACAATATAAAATTAAATATATTGAAATATATAAAAAATAAAAAAAAAGTAGGGTGGCATGTATTTTAAATTTGTCAGAGAAAAAATAAATACAAAATATTTCCATTTCCACTTTTTCAGGCCTGAAAATAAATAAATAAATATAAATAAATTCCAGGTTTCAATCTAAAGGCAGAGGATGTAAAAAAACAAGGATGTTGTGGATTCAGAAGCTCTGTTCCTATCTTTATTCGTGCCCCCCTCATCCTATCGTTTTATGTCGTCCCGCAGGGGTCTCGTCATGGAAGTCCACGCCGCTTTCATAAGAGTTCAGGTACAATAGAGATGTGAAATATTCATGTGTTGAATGTCAGACATCAGAGAGACTCTCCTGTGATTCAAACACAGGAGGACAGAAAGCAGATCTACGTCCATCAGACAGAAGCGGATCACAATCCTATCAATGATCAATAATGATTTGTGGGGTTTGCCAAGGCAAGCATCATTATTATTATTGCTCATGCTTAAAGGGATAGTTCACTTAATGAAAATTTTGCCATTATTTACTGATGCCATTCCAAACAGAAGTGTGAACAAAAGTGAATTGACACTTCAAACTTATGATATTGATAATATTGTACTGCTTTGCCACCTTTATTGCATACATGAACCTAGTTACCTGTGGTTAGCCTGGCCGTGCGTCACTCAGAAAACAACAGGCCAATCAGAAGAGAGGATCATGAATATTAATTAGATAGGCCAAAATCGACTGTAAAAATATATTGAGATGGTTTTTGGTACTTATGCTGCAAATATATATTCTTAAGGACATCAAAACCTAAAATAAAACTCCAGAAAGGTGTAAAATATGTGACCTTTAAGTGTAAATATTGAGCCCGTCATCGTAAATAATTCTACTAATAAGCATAACGCCAGACTATATTTTGACTCAATATCTGATCCATCTTTTAATTCAATTCAAGTTTATTTGTATATGCTTTTCACGATACAAATCGTTGCAAAGCAACTTTACAGAAATTTAAAGAACTCTGGACAAATGAAACGGGGAGGAATCTCTCTCTTATTTACACCCACATAATATTTGCATGTTATCAACTGCTGTCCAATGTTGAAAACATTATCAGTCTTCAAACTCACGCTTCAGGGCCGCACAGTGCTTCTTAATGGCAACCGGGGTTAAGTGTAAAAAGTTTGGAATCTGAAAGACATTGCCGTTCAGGAGTTTGGGATCAGTGAGACTTGCAATGTTTTTTAAAGAAGTGTCTTCTGCTCATCAAGGCTGCATTTATTTGATCAAAAATACAGAAAAAAAACTTAATCTTGCAAAATGTTATTACAATATAAAATAATGGTTTATTTTTTTATATACTTTAAAATATAATTTATTTCTGTGAATCAAAGCTGAATTTCCATCATCATTACTCCAGTATAGTGTCTCATGATCTTCAGAAATCATTCTAATATGCTGAGTTATTATCAGAATTATCAACAGTTGTGCTGCCAAATATTTTTTTGGAAACTGAGATACTTTTTTCAGGATTCTTTGATGAATAAAAAGTTCAAAAGAACAGCATTTATTCAAAATATTAATCTTTTCTAACAATATAAATCTTTGCTATCACTTCTTAACAATTTAACACATCCTTGCTGAATAAAAGTTTTCATTTCTTTCAAAAAAATTTTTAAATAAAAATGTACCGACCCCAAACTTTTGAATGGTAGTGTATATTGTTAGAAAATATTTCTATTTTAAATAAATGCTCTTCTTTTTAATTTTTTTATTCATCATAGAATCCTGAAAAAAAGTATAACAGGTTCCAAAGAAATATGAAGCAGCAACAGTTTCCAGCTCTGATAATAAATCAGCATATTATACTGATTTCTGAAGATCATGTGACACTGAAGACTGGAGTAATGATGCTGAAA
>NW_015634018.1:1094562-1100598 GCF_001515625.1 Sinocyclocheilus rhinocerous | reverse complement strand
GTAAAAAACATTAAAAATCGTTCTGATCCCAAACTTTTGACCGGTAGTGTATATAATAATAATAATAATAATAATAATAATAATAATAATACATATTTGTATAACTCTCCTTAATACTGTAAACAGATTAAATAACAGATGATACGATTTTTACCTGTTTGTGTGTATGAATTAGAAAAAAAGCTGTTTTTGACATTTCGCAGTTAAAATTGCGTGTGTAGTGTCTATGATCAAACTGTATGATGCAAAGGCATTTATTCGCAAATAAAATAGTCTATTTCTGTTTTAAATTGAACATGAATAAACATTGTTTTTTTGTTTTTTTTAACATTTTCTGTTGAACGTTTTGAATGCACAAAATATGCATAGAAATGTAGCTTATGATAACTTGGTAACATTTTACAATAAGTTCATGCTTGTTAACAGTTATCGCACAGCTCAACGTGAAATAACAACGAACAAGCGTTTCTTAGAATTTTTCATGCAAGTATGTGTGCAGTCATAAGTCTTATAAAATCTGGCGACATAAATTAAGAAATTTGTAATAAGTTATTATAAGAAATAATTTGGCACTTTTTGTAGAAACCTATGAATCCCAGTTGTTTTGGTTTGATAACTTGAAGAGTGACCGGTTTCATTCATTTGCTACATTTGTGTTTTATGCACAACCGAATGTTTCCCTTCTCTGTCCACTAAATCCTCTCGACACGGTCTTGACATTGTGATCTGCAGCTTAAAGCGGTCATCCGACACTATTTCTGCCTCTGTGACTGACAGACATGGCAGAGAGGATGGCAGGGTCCTGTTTCGATTTGTCTCCACTCACAAAGCTTTTTCCAGTGGCTTTGTGTGTCCGTCCGCTGGTCATCTCATGATGGATCGGAGATCTCGTGATTTCTCTTGAGGGGAAAATCTGACCTCATTAATGAGGGTATTTTACTCCTCTTCCTCACTGCTCAGTGACTGTCTGAGGAAGACCTCAGTGAAATCACAATCAAGCTGATGAAACTCATTCAGCACATGCTCAGTAATGTCTGAGCAAAAACAAGTGTGATTGTTCTATTCTGAGAGACATTTTTAGCAAAAAAATTAGCATTTATTTGATCAAAAATACAGTAAAAACAGTAATATTGTGAAATATTATTACAATTTAAAATAACTGTTTTCTATATGAATATCTGTTAAAATGTAATTTATTTCTGTGATCAAAGCTGAATTTTCAGCATCATTACTCCAGTCTTCAGCGGAACATGATCCTTCAGAAATCATTCTAATATGCTGATTAGCTGCTCAAACATTTCTGATTATAAGTGAGTGAGTTTTCAGTACTATTAAACATGATCTCACGGTGCATGTGAGTGTCAGAGGAGGGCTATAGATGTGTCTGGGGATCTTCAGTGCATCCTCATGTAATATTAACCTGTCTGAGATTGTCTGAGCTGCGAGCTGCTCCTTATTTAAACCCGCAGACTTGGAGCATGTCATGACACCTCATGAGCTAATGTGCGCTGTGACTTCCCAACAACTAATCAATCAAACGCAACCCAATACACAAAATCACCAAGAATGTAAACGATCTTAAAAGGTGAAAACCAGTGTGAGCAATTAAAGGAACAGTTCATCCAAAAATTAAAATGTGCTGAAATGTGCTCACCCTCAGGTCATCCGAGATGTAGATGAGTTTGTTTCTTCATCAGATTTGGAGAAATGTAGCATTGCATCAGTGTCTCACCAATGGATGTGAATGGGTGCCGTCAGAATGAGAGTCCAAACAGCTGATAAAAACATCACAATAATCCACAAGTAATCCACACCACTCCAGTCCATCAGTTAATGTCTTGTGAAGACAAAAGCTGCGTTTGTAAGACATGAATACATCATTAAGACTTTTTAACTTTAAACAGTTGCTAAAATACCAGTCCATATTTCATAATATTCCTTCCTCCAGTGAAAAAGTGTTCTGGTCTGAATCAGGAGAGAAATCTGCACAGATCAAGTACTGTTTACAAGCCAAAACAGCTCTAAATAAACATGTAGGTGGATTTTAATGTGAGAGGAGAACAGGAGATGGACTTTTACACTGGAGGAAGTGTTATTATGAATTATGGATGCATATTTTAGCTGGAAGCGACGGTTTGAAATTTAAAACGTCTTGAGCAAGTGATGCAATGCTACATTTCTCCAAATCTGATGAAGAAACACACTCATCTACATATCGGATGGCCTGAGAGTGAGTACATATTGTGCACGTTTTTTTTAAAGGTGAACTTCCTTTAATTTCCCCCCAAATGTGTTCTCCCTTTACAGGTTTGGTGGCATGGGAGATTAATGGCTTTGGAGCAGTCAACTCCGCTGAAACAAATCCCCACCATGGGGGACAGGCTGGGCCGCACAACCCCTCTGTTATCCCGTGGACGTACGTTCGGATGGTCCACCTCCAGCAACAGCCTCAAACTAAAGAGCTGCGGCCACAACGGCCACGACTTCCAGCACAGCCTGGAGGAGGCAGCAGCGCCCAGCGATTCCCTCGCCGCGGCACGCTCTCCTGTTTCCCTGGAACTGGAGCCCGTGGTGAATAATGGATCAAGCACGCCCGTCGCTCCAGATGGCCACACAAAGGAGCCACCGGCGCACAGCGAGCGCTGCCAGCCCCTCTCCATCTCCACCGTCCCGCTTCCCGCCGCCGCCCGCTTCACGCACAGCCCTTACCACGCCAAGACTAGCATGCAGGGCGATTTGTACAACTTCCTAGAGAGACCCGCCGGCCTGAGGTGCTTCCTGTATCACTTCCTCGTGTGAGTAGACCGTTCCTGTTCACCTGCATGTAGCATTTGTGAATGTGAAGCTTATGATTGGTTTTTAATCAGACTTTTATCACGCTAACTTCACATCATTCTGACGTCATTTAGACATTGTCTAAAACTGTTTCAAATGCCATTTTGTTAATTGGAGCTCGTAAATATGAAGCTTGTGATTGGTTAATAGGGTTTAAATTGTGGATTGTGGTTTATTTGAGACTATAGAATTAATTTTTTAAGTGCATTATTCGTTATTGATTTTTACGTGAAGTACTTTTAGGAAACTGACGTCCTGCGGTGTGACATGCCATCTAAAACTATTTTAAATAACATTCTGCTAATAAGCAAATATGTGACCCTGGAGCACAAAAGCAGTGTTAAGTCGCTGGGGTATATTTGTAGTAATAGCCAACAATACATTGTATGGGTCACAATTATTGATTTTTCTTTTATGCCAAAAATCATTAGGATATTAAGTAAAGATCATGTTCCATGAAGATATTCTGTACATTTCCTACCGTAAATATATTAAAACTTAATTTTTGATTAGTAATATGCATTGCTAAGAACTTCATTTGAACAACTTTAAAGATGATTTTCTCAATATTTTGATTTTTTCGCAAAAAATTCAAATAGTTGTATCTCAGCCAAATATTGTCCTATCCTAACAAACAATACATCAATGTTTCAGATTATCAGATTATTTTAGTGCAAATATTGGTTGAGGCATATTATTTATTTAATCAGTTTAAATTGAAGAAAAATATTTGTTTTATGTTAATTTGAGACTTTACTTTTATGTACATTATTGATTTTTAGATTTGGGTTGTTTTCATATCCTGCTGTGTAACATGGTAAAAACTATTTTAAATAGCATTTTGCTAATTATCATTTGTAAATATGAAGTATATCATTGGTTAAAAGGATTTTTTTTAAGTGTGATTATTTGTTTTATGTTTATTTAAGGCATATTATTCAAATAAGAAGAGACTATAAAATGTATGTTTATGTAAATGATTGATTTTTATGTTTGGGAAGTTGACAAGCTTCATTTGTACATGAAGCTTGTGATTTGTTTAAAAGGATTTTTTCCCAGTAAATATTTGTTTTATGTTTATTTGAGACTATAGACTATAGACATAATTGATTTCTATATTTGGATAGCTGACATGAAATACTTTTGAGAAGTAACTATTTTAAATAGCATTTTTCTAATTGTAAATATGAAGCTTGCGCTCGGAAAATAGGGTTTTTAATCAGTTTAAATTGAGGATAAATATTTGTTTTGTGCTAATTTGAGACTATATAAGTTATTTTATGTACTTTATTGATCTTTGTATTTAGGTAGTTCCCATTAAATACTCTTTGGAAGCTGACAAGTCCTGTGGTGTGACGTTAAATGCCATTTAAAACTATTTTTGAAATAACATTTTGCTAATCAGCATTTGTAAATATGAAGACTGTGATCGATTAACAGCATTTTCTTTAGTGTAAATATTTTTGTTTTTTATGAGGCATATGATTTATTTAATCAGTTTAAATTGAGGATGGCTATTTATGCTTATCTGAGCCTATACAGTTTATTTTTAATATACATTATTGATTTTTATATTTGGGCAGTTGAATGTTGAATGTCGTATTAATAGTATTTTCTAAGTAAATATGAAGCTTGTGATTGGTTAACAGGCATTATTTTCATGTTTATTTGAGGCATATGATTTATTTAGGCCAAACATATATATAATTTATAATATATTCATAATATAAATATAATTTAATTTTTATGTATAGTATTGATTTTTATATTTGGGAATTTAGAATGTCTGCTTTATGAAACTGATTTATGAGTGCATATTAACTAAGCAACAACATGGAATATTTGTACTTTTAGAAATGATTTTTCATTTCATTATCAACTAGTAAAGGCAAAAATGGTGATGCTTTACTTTAGTATGCAATTTACTTACTACATGCATTTAAATACATTTGTACCTATAAAGTGTCCATGGGCACTTAATGCATATTATTTAGGGTGCTTTTAAACTGCTATATTAAAAACCTATCTTTATTTGACTTAACTGAACTGCTTTTTTAATAATGTTCATGTCTGATTAGCTTGATGTAGTTTGCGTTTGTCTGAGAGAGCTGTACGTTTGACTGTTCACAGAGCTTTTGTGTGTAGGATTTTGAACTTCATTTAACTCCTTGCTTTTTCTAAAAACAGTGGTTGGACGTCTGGTTTGGCTTGTGACTGAGGCATTTAAAGCAGATACTAAGTTTCCTATAAACATGCAGACACATCTATTACGTTCGCTCACTTTTAGTGCAGTGATCTGAACAAACTCCTGACATGTTTTGCATGTAGAACCCTTGCATTTGCTCAAGAAAATGTGAAAATCTTGATTTACTTTCATCCGTTTTGTTTTTAAAAGTGCACGTTGCTCCAGCCGTGTGTTAATTACAGCTGATGCTGCGTGCGGATGTCTGTAACTAAAGGCGAGTCTCCGTGGCCCGGATGTGTCCCCGCTCCTGAAACAGGTCAACCTGATCCTGAAAGCAGCACCTCTGAACCCGTCTGTCTCTGTGATACACCGCAAACTCAGACACAGGTCACCGTGAGACACACACGAGACGCGGCTCTCCATTAGCTCCACTGAGAAAACAAGACGTCATTGGTCTCAAAATGATTTAGGGTACAGGAGAAAATGGACGGTTTCAGTGTTAAATCAAGTGTGAGCTAGTTTAGCTAATGAGTTCATTAGGATTTTAATGGGCAATTAGGAAATCAGTGCTGAAACTCATAAAACCGATCCATTAATCTGTTAATGAATCAATTAATCCATTAATAACATTTTTATTATGATTATAAAGGAATAGTGAAGATTCTCTGTCATGATGCTACAGCAGATTTTCAGTGAATAATGGCTACAATTTCAGTCTGTTTCTCACACAAATCTGTCATATGAATTCAGAAAAATTGGAAGATTGTGCATGTGAGTTTTGCAGTTGCTAAGATTCTCTGAGTGATCGCTATGTGTTCTGAATGGTTGCTAGGCGGTTTCTTTTTTATTTATGTATGTATGTATGTATGTACTATTATATCTTTTCATTCATATTTTGAATTAACTGTTATTTTTATATTTTAATTTTTAATTTTAATTTCAGTATAATTATTACATTTGTTGTCATTTTATTATTTTTGTGTGTATATATATATATATATATATATATATATATA
>NW_015634018.1:1090024-1094289 GCF_001515625.1 Sinocyclocheilus rhinocerous | reverse complement strand
TTAATTAAACTGTATATGTATCAGCAACTCAATTTTCATTTAATTAATTTAGTTTAGCTTTCTGTTGTTTTTATAATTTTTTAAAATATAAATATTACCATTTATGTTTAATTTATTTGTAACTTATTTTATGAATTCGTTTTTTTTACTTACTACATATTTCATAAGTTGCCAACATTTCTCTTTTATTTAAATTTTATTTCTGCTTTATTCCAATTAACAAACAATTATTTTAAAATATTTAGTTTACAGTAATAGCCCTGCTCGGAGTCAGTCCACTTTCATTGTATAGAAAAGAACAGCATGAACATCTGGCTAACTATCTCTTTTGTGTGTGTGTTACATTTAAGAAAGAAAGTCATTGGAATGACATAACAGTGAGTAAATAGTGACAGATTTTTATTTTTAGGTGAACTGTCCCTTTAAGAACATGCTAATAAATCTCTGACCCACTTTTTCAGTGAATGAATTCCAAATTCAGGAGAATAATGAATGTTCAGATGTGGCGCTCTGCCCAGCGCGATTGGCTCGTATTAGTACTTATCGGACAGGCATGTCATGACAGCGATGGAAACTTCAGTGCTGTTTGCTTTGGTGGTCTGATAATCTCTCTCTCTCTCTCTCTCTCTCTCTCTCTCTCTCTCTCTCTCTCTCTCTCTCTCTCTGTGTAACTGAGTATCTAGAGTTGCAGTCACAGCAGTGAACCTGATCTTAACCTCTTACAAAATTAAACCCCACTGACTGATATTGTGTGCCGCTCCTTTAAGTAACTCTTACTTGCCGAAGGTTATCGATGCCAGGTTGTTCTCTGGCTGCTCTGCCAGCGCTGAAGTGGATGCATAAAGACTAATGACCTCTCTGGGTCTTCAGGTGGCCATGGACTGAAGCTTTTGTGCCAGGACATTGTTTTCAAAAATCCTGTCTGGGTTTGGAAATTGGAAAACTTGGGAGAAATAAGTTTTGAGTTGGGAGAGTTTTGAGCTATAAAATTAGTTTTAGCTATGAAAGTTTTCTTTATACTTCAGATTTTTCTTTCTACATTTCTACTACTAAAATTTGGTGTTTAATTCAATGTGTTACTTGCCGTATCTTCGTAATTAATTTAGACATTTACAAACAATTTCTTAGAATGTTGCTTTGGGAAGTAACTTAAAGGGGTCATATGATGCGATTTAACTTTAAACCGCATAAACACATTGCATTACACCAAATACACAAAATAGCAGCATCATATGACCCCTTTAAATAAATTCAGTTTAAATTGAAGTAGTAAAATTACTACATAATTTTACTGAATAATTACTTTTAATTATAATTATAATTTTTAATTAAATTCACTAAAATTTAGAATAAAGTTAAAATGTAAACTAAAAGCTAATTAAAAAATAAATAAATGTTATAATAGTAAACTATAATAGTAAATACTACTATAAAATTTGACATGTTTTACTTGCTGTTTGTAATTAATTGTGACATTTACTAGCAATTTCTGAGTGAAAATTGTTTCTACAACAATTTTTAATTACTTAAATAAAAATTTGAAATGCTGCCTTATTAAAATTACTGCATGATTTTTTCCTACATAGTTACTTCAATATATAGTTAAATCTCTCTCTCTCTCTCTCTCTCTCTCTCTCTCTCTCTCTCTCTCTATATATATATATATATAAATAAACAAAAGCTAATTCAAAATATGTATAAATAATACAAAAATAACAGATTCTAAAAAATATTATGCACCAAAAACTTGAAAATGAAAATTAGAAACTAACTGAAATTAAGTTTAAATGAAATACTAAAATTACTAAAATTACTTACTTAATATATAATTAAAGGTAAATAGAAAATCAATCAAAACTAATAAAAACTATCCAAAAACTAATAAAAATGACAAAATTACTACATTTTTAAACTGAAAAATTACAATTAAAATAAAAACTGATAATATAAAAACAAAAGCTAATTAAGAATGTGAAATAACAGTGATTCTAGCTATAAAAATATTATACTCAATTAATCATTCACAACAAGACCAAAAACCTGCATTGATAAAGCATATAGGAAAAGAATATGTTGTTAGGCACCAACTTTGACTTTTTCTTTTTTTAAATCCTTGGGAAAAAATAAAAACTACACTTGTTTTGTTTTTGAACTGTTAAATTAAAAATGAGCTGCTCAGATCATCTGAGAAATCTCAGGTTTTATATAATGATTCTCTTAGAGGCTGCATCATTGCTTGGCTTTCGTGTTCCCAAACATGTGCCTTTTTTTGTTGCCAAAGGCTACAATGTGTAAAAAGTGCGGAAGATAAAAACAGACGACACTGTTGCATTATGGGAGATTTCCTACAGCGATGCACATGGCCAGGTGCCTCTGAATCTTACGCAATGATCCACATGCAGTGCACCGTTTCACCTCTGCATTCACTGCGCTGCAGCTGCACGACTGCAGACGTTTGCATGCTTTATATAATGCAGGGATGCAGTGACTGCATCTGTCTGTGAAATTCACCTCGTTCTGAACGCTAACGCAAGATTTGTGTTTCTTCAGAGAGACGGACACAGACATGATATTGAACTATTTTGAATATCACAAAACAGACCAAGAATGTGCACCAAAAAAAGAAAAGTAAAACCATGCTATTTTAATAGCAAAATTGTGATGTGGTTGCCATGTGATTTTTTTAAATCTTGTTGCTAGGTGCAATAGCTGGTCTGGTTGGTTGCTAGGTATTGCTAGAGTCTGCTAGATTGTTGTTAGGTTAGGTGTTGCTAGGGTATTCTAATTGGTTGCTAGGTATTGTGAGGGTGTTCTGAATGATTACACTCTAAAAAATGCTGGTTGCTGGGTGGTTAAAAACAACCCATTTTTTGAAATATGGACAAACCCAGTGACAGGGTTGTTTTGACCCAGCGGTTAGGTTAAATATT
Organism: Sinocyclocheilus rhinocerous; assembly: GCF_001515625.1. NCBI lineage: Eukaryota > Metazoa > Chordata > Actinopteri > Cypriniformes > Cyprinidae > Sinocyclocheilus > Sinocyclocheilus rhinocerous. The sequence continues at coordinate 1,091,359 of NW_015634018.1, read as the reverse complement.
TAACCCAGCTTTCTGGTTAGTTTTGTTTAACTCAACTATTTTTTGTTTAAATTACTATATGGCTGGCTTAAAATGAACCCAAAATAGGTTGTAAATTAAAAATCAGACACATAATTACTAGAGGCAAAGGGTGAACATTTATTAATAAGCAATTTTAAGAAATGTTTATTTAATTATTATTTATTCAACTTAAAAAAAACTTACTAATAAATGTTAATTTATTGAACATATTAATAAATGTTCATTTCCAACCTATTTTGGGTTCATTTTAAGCAAGAAACTGTGTACTAGTGTACTAGGTTGTTCTAGTGGTGTTGTTATTGTTAACTAAAACTATTAAAAATCATTTTAATAAACTGAAATAAAATCTAAAAAAAATAAATAAGTATTCGATGAAAAACGTAGATTTACAAAATTTAGAAATGTTTCCTTGGCAAATAACTGAAATAAATAGTTGAATTAAAATTTCTAAAACTAAATTACACACACACACACACACACACACACACGTATATATATATTTATATATATATATATAATCATGGGTGACATTAGGGGGGGCCAAATTGATAGTCATGGGATCACTGATGTCAGAGCGCTTAGCTAAGCGCTAAATACCCTCAACGTGTTTTTGCAGCGTTCAGCAATTTAACCAATCACAGACATATCTGTTGATTTCTTGAACGCAATGGCCGTTTTGAAACGTTTTGTCAGAATTCACTCACCGCTGAATGTGCCTCAGTTTTTAAGTGCAGTTTTGCACGCTCGTGAATCATCTCATGACTAAGTGCAGACACGATGTAAATAAGAGATTCATTGTGCAGTTTAGAGAGCTTCATTGATTATAACGGAACTTTGTGAGGTCGCGATGAATGAAGATGAGTGACACTTTTTAGTGATAAAGGGAGCATGCTTTGCGCACTTTCTAGGGTATAATCCATTCAGAATTTGTATGAAACTTTAGTTTTTCGGACACATACACCCTGCAAAGTATCGGGAAGGACATGCGCGGGATTCACTCTCGAAATAGCAGTGATTGGCACTGAACATAAAATATATGTGAAAGCAGCCTCAGTGATTTAATTCTGGAACCGGTCCTGGCCAAACCTCGACAGCGCGCGACCCGAGCGAAATCTAATTCACGGACCAAAAAGTGTGTGTAAACTTTATTGAGACCGGGACATATCAACCAGTAATTTAATTTAATTTCCAGTAACGGACGGTAGAAAGTTCAGCAATGAATGGTATGCGATTTATGACAGAATATAGTCCCACAACTGATTGTTTATTATTTCCTCACGTGTCTCGCCTTTGGTAACAACGATTCAAAACGGA
>NW_015634018.1:1089471-1089934 GCF_001515625.1 Sinocyclocheilus rhinocerous | reverse complement strand
AATTTCCAGTAATGGACGGTAGAAAGTTCAGCAATGAATGGTATGCGACTTATGACAGAATATAGTCCCACAACTGATCGTTTATTTTTTCCTGGCTGTGTCTCGCCTTTGGTAACAACGATTCAAAACGGACACATTTCAAGTGACACGGGAAAAAAACACGGAAAACTTCAGTGAACATCAGGAAAGCAGCGTGTACATTTCTGGTTAAAATGAAAAGCCATGACAAACGGGAAGCATCGCCATTCAAGTCAAGCAGCAAGAGTCAGCTCCACAGTTTACTAAACGGTGGCAACCTCTTTAAGTTATTCACTGTGTTGTATTGACTGCTTTGATGCGTTGCAATACGGTAGGGCATTGTTTTGATGCTTGCATCCGGAAAAAATATTTTGCTTTTATTTATTTATTTATTTTTGCCCCCCCCTGACTCAAGAGTCAAACGTCGCCCATGTGTATATATATA
>NW_015634018.1:1081416-1089055 GCF_001515625.1 Sinocyclocheilus rhinocerous | reverse complement strand
ATATATATATATATATATATATATATATAAACAAATAATGACATGAGCACATAAAATTATGTGAAAACTGAGAATATAAAAAATTTAATAAAAAAATGTCTTCTATGAATTAAAGCTAATTTAATATATGAATACTACAATAAAATATACATAATACTAAAATTACACTGCTAAACAATACTTAACTTCTAACTAGTTTTTAGGGTGTTGTTAGGAAAAGTAAAAGAAAAGTAAAAACATGCTATTTTATAATCAGTGAGTCTTTTGTCACTGATGTAGTTGCTAAATTGCAAAAAAGTGTTTATTTACATATTTATTTATTTTCAGTGTGTTGCTATGCGGTCACTGTGGTGTTCTAGGGTTTGCCAGGGCAGTTCTGTGCAGTTGGGTTTTAGTGGATGCTTGCTAGACGCTTTCTTGCTACCTCAAATCAAAAGAGTCCTGAACCCTTGAGTCTCTGTGATCTTCTGGTCTCTAAATATAGCTAGGGTGTCAGTGTAAGTCTGTGGGGTTTATTTTCCCTCCATTTACGCAAAATACGTGCTAAAACACGGGTGATGTATCAGACTGTCTGTAGTCTTTATATAGCACTGTTTTTGCACCTTATGTAGCATGAGCAGGAACAGACGTCCTGACCTCTGGTCTTTAAGATCCGTCTGATCTGTCTGTATTTCTCATTTCAATTACAGCTCACTGAGCAGCTTAGGTATGATGGGACTATCAGAGACTTCAGCAGATCAGCCAGCTAAGCTTTATCATTGATCCTTATAGGCTGAGAGAGGGGACGGAGAGTTATAGGATCATCTCAGAGCTTTCAGAAAGCGTGTATCTTGCAGGCACATGTGAGGCATCTGAAGTCCACTTATAATGTTTGTGTGGTTTTTGATCTGTCTGACTCATATTTGTGAAATATGTTTCCCTATATTAATTTAGTATGCAGAAACTCTGTGGTGATGTTAAACATTGCTCTGTATTTTGAGCATTTTAACCAGCTCAACTGAGCAACTTTGGCTTAACCAATGGTGTGAGTTTGGGGCGGGACTATCCGTTTAGCTGACCAATGACAGATGGCGAAGTGTTTAGGAAAACAGTTCGAAAACAGTCATTATTTTTGGCAGTTTTGTTTGGTGACACTTCAGCTTTAAATACATAAATAAAGTACTGTATTTTCTGCAATATAACTTTATTATTTGTCATCTGAAATGCGCTGTGACTTATTTTCTAAAGTGGCTTATTTAATGCAATTAATGTTAAGCATGCAACACATGTGCGAAGCATATAGGGCATACATGAGACTGAGTTTTGTATATTGCATTTCTTTCAATGATTGAAATTAAATAAAATATATATATATGAGATAAAAAGTATTATGTCACACAGTAACTTCAGTCAGTTGCCAAGGCAACATTTCAAATATTCATTTAGTTTAAGCGCTAAAATTACTAAAATCTGGAAATAAAATAAAATAAAAACTAAAACGAAACTAAAACTGAAAAAAAATAACAATTAAATTAAACCTAATAAAAATGACAGAAGTACATAACAACGGTACTAAAAATTTAAAAATGTAATATGAAAATGAATTGAAGTTATAAAAACAAATGCGGATTTAAAATATTCATAAAAACTAAAATAGTATATAAAGAAAATTAAATTAAACCTAATAAAAATGACAGAAGTACATAACAATATTACTAAAAATGTAAAAAATTGTATTAAAAAAAATGAAAATGAAATGAAACTATAAAAATAAATGCTGATTTAAAATATTCATAAAAACTAAAATAGTATATAAAGAAAATTAAATTAAACCTAATAAAAATGACAGAAGTACATAACAATATTACTAAAAATGTAAAAAATTGTATAAAAAAAAAAAGAAAATGAAATGAAACTATAAAAATAAATGCTGATTTAAAATATTCATAAAAACTAAAATGGTATATAAAGAAAACTAAAGTAACACTGGAAAACTGTTAAATTTAAAGGATTTGTTATGGAGTGACTATAATATATAGTATATAGTATATATATAAACAAAGTATACATATCAACATTTAGTTTTATTTACGTTAGTTCTGAATGTAATAAAATGTGACTTTTACACCGATGAGACTTATCTGTGTTTTTTGCTCTCAACAATGCAATTTTGACCCGTGACACTTATAATCCAGTGCAACTTGTTTTCCAGAAAATACAGTATTTATTTCCCCTGCTTGATATTTCTGTGGATTTTTTTTTTTAATGATGAATAAAAAAGTTCAAACAAACAGCGTTCATTTGAAATATAAATCTTTTGTAACCTTGTCTTTACTGTCAGTTCTGATTAATTGAATGTGTCTTTGTTATGGAGTGACTATAATATATAGTATATAGTATATAAACAAAGTATACATATCAACATTTAGTTTTATTTACGTTAGTTCTGAATGTAATAAAATGTGACTTTTACACCGATGAGACTTATCTGTGTTTTTTGCTCTCAGCAATGCAATTTTGACCCGTGACACTTATAATCCAGTGCAACTTGTTTTCCAGAAAATACAGTATTTATTTCCCCTTTTTTCACATTTTAGAATATACTTAAATTGAGCCATAAGAATAATCCGATCATCCAAAATAGGATCATAACTCGTTGATTTAATCCGCTCTGGACAGCTGGATGGATCATGCACTAATCATTTTGAACCATTTACAACTTGAAATCCCTCAAATATACCGATAGCTTGGGTTGTTTTTGCTTGTCTGACGATGAAGCGAGTCCACACTTGGCTGGCTGGGTGGGCTGGAAGTTTTGCTTGCTGTAATAGTCTCTGATTATTTGCACTTAGAGCGGTGTGTACTTACCGGACTGCAGTGTAGGGAGACCAGTGCTTCGTGGTCTCAGTGTTTCGTGCTTAAATTGAGCTGTCGACTGGATTACAGTCATGTTCTCTTGTTTCTCTGTCAGGATCCTAAAACCGCCTGCCATCAATAAGTCATCTCAGGCCAGAGCCGGGTCAGGTGGACTTCACAGCTCCGCTTTTACAATCACACATTTTATGTCTCAACACTTTGTTTGTGTTGCTTCGGGTTGCACTAGACAAATACAGACACTGGCATGTTACTCCCTGCTTTAGTATCGATTTGAAGGTGTTTTTCCTCCAAACCCATGCGCTCTCAGAAAAACAGCACAAAGCTGTCACTGGGGCCGTGCTCAGAGGTACCAAAGCTAAAAGTTACTTCTTTGTACCTTATTTACCCCAAAATTGTACATATTAGTACCTTAAAGGTACATATTAGTGTTTTAAAATGACATATTACTGCCTTAATGGTTCATATTAGTGCTTTGATCGTGCATATTAAAGGTACACATTAATGCTTTAAAATGACATATTAGTACCCATTTTAGTGCTTTAATACGCACTGGTGCTTTAAAAGTGCTTATTAGCACCCTAATGGTTTTTATTAGTGCTTTGAAAGTACGTATTAGTACCTAAATGGTGCATATGAATGCACTCTCAGAAAAAAGGTACCTTTTTTTCTGAGAGTGTGCCTTAAAGGTACATTCACTGCTTTCAAAATGCATATGTGTACCTAAATGGTACATATTAGTGTTTTAAAGATGCATATTATTAGTACCCGAATGGTGCATATTGCTGCTTTAGATGCATATTAGTACTTAAATGGTACATATTAGTATTTTAAAAGTACATATTAGTACCTTAAAGGTACATATTAATGCCGTAAAGGTACATATTAGTACCTAAATGGTTCATTTGTAATGGTTTAATATATATTAGTGCTTTAAAAGTGTATATTAGTACCTAAATGGTGCATATTAATGCTTTAAAGGTACTTTTTAGTGCTTTAACGATACCTAAATGGTACATATTAGTATCTTTAAAGTAGATATTAGTACCTAAATGGTACATTATAATGCTTTAATGCGTATTAGTGCTTGAAAAGTGCATATTAGTAACTTAAAGGTATGCTTTAAAGATACAAATTAGTACCTCAGTGGTATACAGTACATATTAGTGCTTTAAAATGACATGTTAGTACCTAAATGGTGCATATTATTGCGTACCTTAAATGTACAAGTTAGTGCTTTAAAAGTACATATTCATGTCTAAATGGTACATATTAGTAACTTAAAGCTACATATTAATGCTTTAAAAGTGTGTGTTAGTACCTAAAGTGTACATATTAGTAACTTTTCCCCCAGTGACAGTTTTGTACCTTTTTCCTGAGAATGTATGACTTTTCTTGCTTTCTTTGGTTAAACACAAAAAGAAAAAAGTGTGTTGCTATGCAGATGCTGAAGTACATTTCCTTCGGTTTTTTGCAGCATAGCAAATGTGCAGTATATGATGGCATAATCCTCTATATCACCCTGCTAATGAGTGTTAATATCTTTGCTAAGCTGATGGATGACTCTGAGATGACTTTTCCTGGACGACCGGAAAGCTATAATCGCTCTTGCCCTCTCTCACCGATCCGTCCTCTAGGACCTTGAAAAATGTGCAACAAAAATATATTTTAATACATTAAAGGAGACTAATTTTTGTAATTTTGTAATCCATTGAAGAAATGTACCATGCTGTTCAAAACTTTGAGGTTGGTAAGATTTTTTAGAAGTAGTCTCTTCTGCTCACCATGGCTGCATTTATTTGATCAAAATTACAGTAAAAAACATAATATTATTACAGTTTAAAATGACTGTTTTCTATGTGAATATCTGCTAAAATGTAATATATTTCTGTGATGCGCAGCTGAATTTTCAGCATCATATAATCCTCTATATCACCCTGCTAACGAGTGTTAATATCTTTGCTAAGCTGATGGATGACTCTGAGATGACTTTTCCTGGACGACCGGAAAGCTATAATCGCTCTTGCCCTCTCTCACCGATCCGTCCTCTAGGACCTTGAAAAATGTGCAACAAAAATATATTTTAATACATTAAAGGAGACTAATTTTTGTAATTTTGTAATCCATTGAAGAAATGTACCATGCTGTTCAAAACTTTGAGGTTGGTAAGATTTTTTAGAAGTAGTCTCTTCTGCTCACCATGGCTGCATTTATTTGGTCAAAATTACAGTAAAAAACATAATATTATTACAGTTTAAATTGACTGTTTTCTATGTGAATATCTGCTAAAATGTAATTTATTTCTGTGATGCGCAGCTGTATTTTCAGCATCATTACTCCAGTCTTCAGTGTCACATGATCTTCAGAAATCATAATAATATGCTGCTCAACAAACATTTCTGATTATCATCAATGTTGAAAACGGTTGTGCTGCACAATATTTTTGTGGCAACTGTGATACATTTTATTTTTCAGGATTCTTTGATGAATAGAAAGTTCAAAAGAACAGCATTTATTTGAAATAGAAATCTTTTTAACATTATACATGTCTTTACTGTCACTTTTGACCAATTTAATGCACCCTTGATGAATAAAAGTATTAATTGATTTCAAAAAATCTTATTTATTTATTTATTTACATTAGTCAGTCTTCATCTCTCTGTGAAACCGCACCTGTCACAAAAACTGAACGACATACTGCGATTTTGTTCCTCATATTTTCTTTTTGAAGGCTTATTGTGATAAATGTGTGTCCCAAAATTCAGTTATAAGGAATAAATAAAAGTTGATATAGAAACAAATAGTTGACATTTGTCTTTGATTTAAATGGGTTACTTGTCACATTAGTGAGGGTCAGATTAGTGATGAAACCATGTTTCCTTTCCTAATAAAGTTACCGGCTAGCAAGAAGCTTTTATTTACCTGCCAAAACCTATTGCTATATTCATCTGGAACTTAACAAGTGTTACTTTTTGAACCTGGTGTGTTGTTATGCAAAAAAGACCCACAAAATACTGGATAACAGGACACAGCCATAAGAGATGATAATTGACATTTGATTTAAGCTAAATACCTACCGTATATATTATTTATGACATTGTAGATTGTTTGCTGTGCATTGATCGTCTCTTTATATGTGCTTTAGCTTCTAGATTTCAGAACATTGTAGTTTTAATGATGACGGTCGTCAGTCTGATTTTGGGATATGGCTCAGTAATGCACCAGATGTTTTGTTTTAATCAGGTCCACAGTTTGTCCTTCATTTTTTTTACACTTATTTTTAACCAGTGCCCGGGTTTGTCCCAAGCTCGTGACGGTGTGCCGTGTCTTCTTAACGCAGTGGGAGGTTGATTGAAAATGGCTGGTCTAAGGCTGGTTTGGATTTGGAATTTAATTTGGCTAAAGGCGAGAGCCCTGGATGTGTCTGCAGGGGTCCATGGGATTGACAGGAACATACCGTTGGGTAGAGACGCACATCTGCACACAGAGACAGTGATTGTTTTTCTTTCACCTTAAAGTCATCATTATCACTTCACTGAAATATGTATCCATGTTGGCTAATCTCTAAATTAATATGACACATAAACAGCATGCAGATGAACAAAAAATGAATAAATAAATAAATAAATAAATAGCTTTAGATGGACTTTATATTTATATATTTTAATAGCTAAGGTTACATCAGCTGTTTTTTTTAAAATAGATTTTGCATGCTTGCATAAACAACTTGTAAAAGTGCATGTAGCATTCTATGACCCCTTTAAAAAAAAAAAACCTTTGCTTTCTCTTTCCTTCATCCCTCCCTGTCTAGCTTGTAATCTGAACAATATCTGAAACTTTGTATTACGAGCACTTCCTGTGTTTATTTGCCTCTTTTTTTTATTGTAAGTTGCTTTGGATAAAAGCATCTGCTAAATGAATAAATGTAAATGTAAATGTCCTTGGTTATCGCTGTAAACAAAGCAGCGCTGCGCTTATAAACACTACTTTAGTAGGCCTATGCATTATACAGAGACAAGATGAAAAGAAAATACCATCTAAACTAAACTAAACAGTCAGTTTCCCTCAGAGGTATGTATACATATGGTAACACTTTACAATAAGGTTCCATTAGTTAATATTAATGTATCAACTAACGTGAATGAACCATGAACAATACATTTTTTACAGTATCTATTAATCTTTGTTAATGTTAACGAAAATACAGTCGTTCATTGTTAGTTCATGTTAATTCACAGTTCATTAACAAGCACAACATTTGATTTCAATAATGCATTATTAAATGTTGAAATTAGCATTAAGATAATAAATGCTGTAGAAGTATTGTTCATTCTTAGTTCATGTTAAAGGGGTCATATGATGCAATTAAAATTTTTCCTTTCTCTTTAGAGTGTTACAAGCTCTTGGTGCATAAAGAAGATCTGTAAAGTTGCAAAGACTAAAGTCTCAAATCCAAAGAGATATTCTTTATAAAAGTTCAGAGTCAGTCACAGCTACCTAAAACGGCTCGTTCTAACACGCCCCCACATATCTACCTCACTATGTGGGAAGATTTGCATAACGCCGCCCAAATGTTCACGCAAAGAAAGAAGGAGTAACTTTTATTCTCGCTGTAGTATTACTGTTGCCGCTGTCGCCATGTCGTGAAGACGCTGTGTGCTTCGTTGTGAAAGCGAAGCTACTTTGGTCTTCCAAAAGAGGACGATATCCGCTCACTCAAGCCGGCCTCCGCTCACTCTAGGCCCCGCGGCCTCCGCTCACTCAAGGCCGCGGTGTGTGACGCTGT
>NW_015634018.1:1066739-1078280 GCF_001515625.1 Sinocyclocheilus rhinocerous | reverse complement strand
GGAGCTAAGGTAAGACACCAGTCCAGTCTGTGCTGAAACGCTACTGTCAATCAAACTATCGTGGGAGGGGCCTGTCTGTGTGATGTCACACAGACAGGCATCTGAGATCGGCTCGATTTGAGAAAGGGGAAAACATTTAACCAGATTAAAAAAAAAAACACTGGGTGGATTTTTATCATTATAGGGTGGTTGTGTACACACACTGCCAACACACATTTCAGTTCAAACAACTTGTAAAAGTGCATGTAGCATTCTATGACCCCTTTAAAAAAAAAAAACCTTTGCTTTCTCTTTCCTTCATCCCTCCCTGTCTAGCTTGTAATCTGAACAATATCTGAAACTTTGTATTACGAGCACTTCCTGTGTTTATTTGCCTCTTTTTTTTATTGTAAGTTGCTTTGGATAAAAGCATCTGCTAAATGAATAAATGTAAATGTAAATGTCCTTGGTTATCGCTGTAAACAAAGCAGCGCTGCGCTTATAAACACTACTTTAGTAGGCCTATGCATTATACAGAGACAAGATGAAAAGAAAATACCATCTAAACTAAACTAAACAGTCAGTTTCCCTCAGAGGTATGTATACATATGGTAACACTTTACAATAAGGTTCCATTAGTTAATATTAATGTATCAACTAACGTGAATGAACCATGAACAATACATTTTTTACAGTATCTATTAATCTTTGTTAATGTTAACGAAAATACAGTCGTTCATTGTTAGTTCATGTTAATTCACAGTTCATTAACAAGCACAACATTTGATTTCAATAATGCATTATTAAATGTTGAAATTAGCATTAAGATAATAAATGCTGTAGAAGTATTGTTCATTCTTAGTTCATGTTAAAGGGGTCATATGATGCAATTAAAATTTTTCCTTTCTCTTTAGAGTGTTACAAGCTCTTGGTGCATAAAGAAGATCTGTAAAGTTGCAAAGACTAAAGTCTCAAATCCAAAGAGATATTCTTTATAAAAGTTCAGAGTCAGTCACAGCTACCTAAAACGGCTCGTTCTAACACGCCCCCACATATCTACCTCACTATGTGGGAAGATTTGCATAACGCCGCCCAAATGTTCACACAAAGAAAGAAGGCGTAACTTTTATTCATGAAGGCGCTGTGTTTCGTTGTGAAAGCGAAACTACTTTGTTTGGTCTTCCAAAAGAGGACGATATCCGCTTCGCCATGCCTAGAGCTGATCTGTGCTGGTCGCTGAGGAAATACATCAACTTAGTGCTGTGGATCGCCAGATATGCTTTCACCGTTTTCACCGCTCCTTCATCGGATCCGCCGGGACCGCCGTTCTCGATCCCGCCGCCTCAGCTCACTCTTGCCCGGCTTCAGCTCAGGCTAAGCCGGGGCTTTCGCTCACGCTAGGCCGCTGTGTTTTTCGTTGTGAAAGCAAAACTACTTTGTTTGGTCTTCCAAAAGAGGACGATATCCGCTTCGTCATGCCTAGAGCTGATCCGTGCTGGTCGCTGAGGAAATACATCAACTTAGTGCTGTGGATCGCCGGATTGGCTTTCACCGTTTTCACCGCTCCTTTGCCGGGACCGCCGTTCTCGACCCCGCCGCCTCAGCTCACTCTTGCCCGGCAGCGTGCTAACAAATGTCTATACATACATACATGTGTACACACAAACACACTTTTTCAAATATTAATGTTATTCATGTTTTTAGACTAGTCAGTCACTGAATAATGATTTTTTTTCAATCACTTCAAACTTTTTTCAATATATATATTTTATATACAATAAAATACAGTATACAACAGTAATTACATTATTTTTTTACATATAAAATCGAATAAAGCCTGTCAAATTCATATTTATTTTCATATTTTGACTATTATTCACAGCTGGTACCTGAACAGTTCATAGTAACAATTCCCTGCTACTGAACTTTTAGACAGATTTAAAGGGATATTCAGGTTATGAAATATTATTACTCTTTTAATCTATTGACCTGGCTCTTAATCCAAATTGGAGAAAACGAGGGAGGCCATATTTGTTCCATTTACGCGTGTCTCGTCCTGCGCTTCTGTTAATCCTGCTGTTGATGGTGTGATATCTAACATCTGCTCATTTCAGAAATGGATTAGAGGAGCATTTCTTCTTCCATACAGTGCTGTTGCAGTCGTTTAGCTCACTTTCTGGTTTTCTGTTTGGGATTTTTACATAAGCCCAATATGTTCTGAAACAGTATGCATTTGATATCTGAACATAATCGCATTGTGTGAATAGTGTTGAGAGTGTTTAGCGACAGAACTTTAAGAACTTCAGTCATAATCTGTTTTGGTCTTTTGGTTATGGGCTCCAAACTGAGTGAACGTTTAAAAGCCACTACTTTCAGTAATGCACAGCATCATTATCATATATTTTAGAGCAGAAACCTTCTGGAACCTGATAGTGTGGAACCTTATTAAGAGCAGAACCTTACAGTGCTGAATCAAATGGAGCAGAACCCAGAGCAAAAACGTGTTCACCCAAAAATGAAAGTTTGCTGACCCTCAGGCCATCCAAGATGAGTTTGTTTGTTCAATAGAACAGTAAAGAAGATTCATGTCACTTTGAGAGTCAAATAAAGCATATCAAGGAAAATTAACACCCATCCTGTGCAAGAAACCGAACATTATTACCTGTAAGTCTCAGGCAAACTACTTTAGGAGAGTTTTATATTTCTCATTCGCAGTGCTTCATGGGATTGTAGTTCTTTCCTTCACTAAAGCCATTAAGTACACAGTCTTGTACCTGTGTCTTTTTGCCTGATTGAGGTTTGTAATGTTGTGATTCACCTCGTAGCTGGTTCATGGCTTATAGCGCTTTAACAAAGACTTTTTAAAAATCCCTATGGGAAAAATGAATAGGATAAAATACTTGTGGAACCAGCACCACTGAAAAGGGGGGAAGACACTGTTACATTCTCTATGCGTCGCTTATAATAAGTGCACATGGCAACACTTGAAGAGCAGTCTTCTAAACATGATCAAAACACGACGCCTCTGTCGACAGGGGTTTAATTAAAATAGCCAATCACAACGAGTTCATGTATTATTACTTTGGTCAAAAAATAGCGGATAACAAACGCACAAGATGCCAGAACGTTGCTATGATTTCCACTGTGTCAATCATTGCATTCTTGGAAGCGAGTTCTATTTTAGGGGATTCACTGCATGTTTAAATGCGGTTGTCACACCAGAAACTTCACATGTGTATGTTGCCATAGATTGGAATCTTGAACGCTGCAGAGGGAACCACTAGAATGTTTTCCTCTAGAATCCTATAGAATTATGAAGAACAGCCCTTTCGACCGAACCCAATAGGACAGAGCAAACCTTGGCTCAGTCAGGTGCTGTCAGTATGTGAGGATGTTTGAAACGCTCACATGCAGCACGTTAGACGAGCACCATCAGTCACAACAGACTCGAGCCACTCCGAACACTCGAGGGCAGCGTACATCCTTTGCTGCTTCATCTTTTGTAATACACATGTGACCGTGTGATCTCTGACTGCTGTGTGAGTCACGTTGTGTGTTTGTCTTTTTGAGTTGTGTGTTTGCAGAAAAAGCGTGTGTGTGCGTGTTTATGCAAGTGTGTGTGATCTCTCTCGTGGTTAAACTCGCTCCCATCTGTCCTCTGTGTGTGTGTGTGGGAATCCTTACGCAAACTATATGCTAGTTTAAGGAACACTGTTCTGTCTAGGGATCTTCTGCAGCAGGGTTTATGAAAGACTGGTAGATTAAAGACGTCCTGTATAATTAGGCTGGCTGTGTTGTGTTTTTGAACATCTGTCTGTATGTGGCAGTGCATTAAAGGAGATTAATTTAAAATATTGGCTTAAGGTTTTTAAGTACAAAATGGCACATGCACGTACAGGGAATAAAAAAAAAAAAATGATGATAATAGATGGAGTTAAAGACAAGGTGCAAATCAATTGCATTATTTCTATAGCATTTTTCAGGGTCTCTCTTCAACAATATAACATTATTATTTTCTATTTTAAAATAGTTTTATTATTGTTGTTGTTGTTATGCTTATTACCTGGATGTTGTTTATTACCCAGCTAAGACATCTACTAGTTTATTTTATTTAATTTTATTCAAAATATAACATTATTATTTTCTATTTTAAAATAGTTTTATTATTGTTGTTATTGTTATTATTACCTGCATGTTGTCTATACTTATTACTTAGCTAAGACATCTACTAGTTATTTTATTTTATTCACAATATAACATTAATTTCTATTTTAAAATAGTTTTATTGTTGTTGTTGTTGTTGTTATTACCTGCATGTTGTCTATACTTATTACCCAGCTAAGACATCTACTATTTATTTATTTATTTATATCACTGCAAGTATATTTTATTTATATAGAACTTTGCAGAATGGACATTATTCCAAAGCAGCTTTACAGATAAATATTGCAGGATTAATGTCTTAAAGAAAAATAGAAAATTATACCTTAATATATTTGTTTGTGTCCCAGTCTGCATGCTTTGTCTTAAATGCTATACAAGATTACTGTTAATGTCTCAATTCATAGTATGCATTTTTGCATGCATTTTTGCGTCGGAGGTGTTTAATGTAATTTTTGTAATACTTTAAATATAATATTTGTTGTGCGTGTTTTAAGTGTGTATCCATGCATGCATTTGTGGCTAATACTACTCACAAGCCCTTGCATTACAGGAGTTTTTGACAGTACTTTTTTACTTTTTCAGTGGCAAAGAATGCAAGGGAATTTTTGAATTTGTAAACCTAAAAGTTACACTGAATACTGAGCAAGCAATGCATTTATTTAGATACTAATGCAAACAGTATGTGACAAAGTGTTGAGTAATAATGCATTATCAAGGACATTTGTTGCAATACTGGCATACTGACCCATAAGTAACTAGTTGCATTTGTGAATTGAGATGATTTGTTATCAGAAACCAATTCTATTCAAATTAATTTAAATCTTCATCAGGCTCTATGAAATGACCTTAAGCGATTTTGATGGGAACAGATAATGATGTGGTTGTGAATAATTAGTTGAAATCATTAAATGGAACGAGATACACCTGTGTGTAACGACAGATCTACCTACTTTATGTCCGCAGGTTCCTCATGGTCCTAGTGTGCCTGATATTCAGCGTCCTGTCCACCATTGAGCAGCATGCAGACTTCGCAACAGGCTGTCTCTTCTGGATGGTAACCGTTTCACAAGATATCAAATTTTTTAAATTTTTTAATTTTTCATTTCATTTCATTTCAGCGCATTTCATTTAATTTAATCTCAGCTCATTTCACTTTTAATTTCAGCAGAAAATGTCAAGTGTTTGTTTCTCTTACTGGATGACAGGTATTGACTGATTTGTGTCTGGTTTTATTACTTGGAAAAGATACGATTTTTAAATCAATTTTGAACAGTACAACCGATTCAAAACAAAAGAAGCACTTGAAATTCTAGATTTCAAATAAAAAATCCATATTTCCCATCAAGCTGTTCCACATTCTTTTATATAGCGCTATACGTTGAAATGAATAGGTTACAATAAATGAGTTTAAGATTTAAAAAAAAAAAATTCAGTTAACATCAAACAGAGCTAATCAGCGCACGTCTGGCGTAACCAGCCTCAGATTTTCTCTCCAAATATGGCCTCGTGAATACACATTATGATAATTTAAGCTGAGAGCTCCCGTTTCAGTGATCTGGCTTTATGAGTTAAATCCAACCAGTTCACGCACACATTTTCTCAATCACTTCACCATTGACGTACGTCTTGTGAAAGGGCTGAAGTTCTCAGTGGATCAGGCATGGTTGGGCTGATTCACATGCACTCATGGACTTAGGGAAGGTTTGCCTTATAAGGTGCTTTTATACTCCATGACACTCGCCACGTAAACCGTGTTCATTTCAACCAGTTTAAAAGTCTCATTCATCCTGAGATGATATATTGCACCAAAGATGTACCAAAAAAATGTATACAAAGTTTGTCATCAGGTTTTGATTCCTCCGGACTGACTGAAAATAAAATAAATAAAATAGACATAAATAGACAATCTTTTGGGGATCCTTGAAATAATCAGGAACTCAGCAGGAAGTCATTTTCCGAGAGATAAAAAAAACAAACATCCTACATGTTGTACTTCTCTTAATTAATTAATTCATTTTATTCACTCATGCAGTCATTTTTGATTTTTCATTTATTCATTCCGAAAAATTGACCCTTAAGACTGGTTTTGTGGTCCAGGGTCACATTTGTCACACCACAGCACTATTTAAGTAAATTAGCAATAGCAAAAGGTAAATGGTGACCAGATCTTAGGACATTGCTAAAATGTTCACCTAATGCCAAACACACACCTTATTAATTTACGTTTATATACATTTTAACCTAAAATCTTGGAAATAGGTTAATCTATGTTATTTGCCTATTTTCCCCCGATTCAGGAGCTGATCACCACACTGTACATTGGGTTCCTGGGTCTGATCTTCTCGTCGTATTTTGTGTATCTGGCGGAGAAGGACGCAGTAGACGAGGAGGGGAAGACAGATTTTTCTAGCTATGCTGATGCTCTGTGGTGGGGTGTGGTGAGTTTATTCTTCTTCGTTGGAAATCGGAGTTATTGGAGTTGACGAGCAGTGAACACATTGCTGACAAGACCAGCTTAGACTAGTTTCCATTTGATGACTGACTGAGGAAGTCTTGCTGGTTAATCTAGTTGGTCTGTTTGAAGACCTTAAAGTATTGCTTTTTACATCAATCACGGTCTACCATAAATCATTTGAGTAGTTCACCGTTAGGTGTGTTTGTGGTTTTTATATAATTAAAATCTACTATATTGCCCTCTGGAGATCTGGCATTGCCTCATACACGGCTAATCATGAAGTTTCTCGTCTGTAGAGAACTTTCAAGTTTGAATGTATATCAAGTAAGTTTTTAACATATGCCCATGTTCTCCACCACATATGTGAGCCTGGAGCACAAAAGCAGTCTTAAGTCGCTGGGGTATATTTGTAGCAATAGCCAAAAATACATTGTATGGGTCAAAATTATAGATTTTTCTTTTATGCCAAAAATCATTAGGATATTAAGTAAAGATCGTGTTCCATGAAGATATTTAGTAAATTTCCTACCGTAAATATATCAAAACTTAATTTTTGATTAGTAATATGCATTGCTAAGGACTTAATTTGGACAACTTTAAAGATGATTTTCTCAATATTTTGATTTTTTTGCACCCTCAGATTCCAGATTTTTAAATAGTTGTATCTCGGCCAAATATTGTCCTATCCTAACAAACCATACATCAGTGGAAAGCTTATTTATTCAGCTTTCAGGTGATGTATAAATCTCAATTTCGAAAAATTGACCCTTATGACCGGTTTTGTGGTCCAGGGTCACATTTCATGATGCATGGTGAGATTGCATTCTAAATTAAAGGATATACTAGCTTATATGGTATTCTTATGCTGCTATTATGTCAGGCATGTACCTTAAAAAGCTGCCTACTTAGGGAGCACACTAGGTTTTGGAACAGGGCCTCAGTGTGGATTGTTGTGGTGTTATATGTCAGTGCTAGTTGAACAGTAATGCACTGTGTCTCAAATAGTGTATATTTTATATCAGGTCTGGTGATTTTCGGGTCTTGCTTTGGGATGGTGAACCGAAACTTTAATTGAGGCTCTAAAATGCGTTTAAATGTCCAGTTATTTTCTTTCTGTCGTATTGCAAACCACACAAGAAAAGAGGGTCATAAAGCATCCAGCTACCCACTCGAAAGTCTGTTGGAATCGGTCCTGGATGAAGTGTAGAGTGCAGTTAATTAAAAAGCTGAATTCAGTGTGAACCGTAATGAGAAACCAATCATACAGCTGTACGGGGAATCTGAGAGCCACAAAAGCTCGGCCAATGTCCCTTTCACCTCTGGCTCAAAGAGCTTTCTCCTCTGTGCCGTAAAGTGTCGGATCCGTTAATTAAACCTTTAATTGCGGAGGCTCTACCTTTCTGTGAAGAGGGTCAGAAAGCGTATGGCCACCCGTCGGCCCTCGAATCTCAGACAAAAGCAGTTGTTTGTATGGAGGAGGTGGCATTGAGAAACCCTCGACGGGGGTCGCTTGCTTTTGTCACTGTGAAGTCTATAAAACGTAAGATTGAAGAGAGGAATTACAAATGGAATCGACTTGAACTTGGAAATGAAAAACTGAGCAGTGGATTGAAGAAACTAGCCCAGAGCAGAGCTTTATTGCTCAGAGTTTGCTCTTTCATTGCTCAGGAGATTAATGGTGTCCCCGACGTGCTTTATTTACATATTCACTTTTGTCTCCGATGTTTCTCCGACATGACCAAACAGTTATATAACTGTTATATAAAGCGTAATAAAACCAGACATAACAATAATAGTCAATAATTGTCGTACAGTGAGAGTATAGTGGTATAGCATTAATGTGGATAGCATGCTGAGATCATCTTGAGAACAATTTGAGACATTGAGATCTCTTCTAAATCTTTTAAATTTACGCATGTGAGATTACCGGGGTTTTTTTCTCTGGAGAAATGTAAGCAGACGTCTCTTGTTCTGAATCTCATAGTATCGGGACTTTAAAGAGATCTCAATTGTGTGTTTTTTTTCTTTCTTTTGGGACAGGGTGAGAAAAGGGGAACCGTTTGGTTTCTGTTCTGTGTTTTTCTTTTCTGGAGTTGCAGGTGCAGACCACAGCTGGCGCGACACATCCAGAGCCGCATGATGAAATGACATGAATCATAACCGCTCTCCTAGACGTGCAGCGCCTCGCTAACTTAACAAAGCTGCTGCTGTGTCCTCTGGCCTCTTGTTTTCTTTTAAGAAGGGAGATGAATGTTTGTTTGTGCATAATTTCCAAACGTTTTCAAAAAAAACTTGGGAGAAGCTTAAATGATTGATTAAAGAACTTTAAAGATTAAGGATAAGCAGTCAACAGTTTGGACGCACTTAGCTAAAAACTAAGCCTTGTTTAATGCCTGAAATAAGACAAAATATAAGTTATCAACAGATCAGATTGATCTTGTGCTTGATGCTAATTGGTTAATACAGCGTTCCACACATGCAAAAATATACACGATACACTAGTAGCTATATTTCTCTTAAACATGTCAGAAAGCATTAATCTTGACTGAAAAAGAAGAAGAGCACAAGCAGATACATTTAGTAAGATTAAAGACAAGACAGAAAAAAACTAGAGCTGTAATCGCAACCCACACGCTTGGAATACCACACACACACACACACTGAGATGTTAGCTTTGGTTTTGCCACACACGTAGAGCATCGATTGAACTCTGTGACTCAGTAACTCGACATGAGTCAGTCAGTCAGTTGGTTGGAGAATATTAGGGGTCCCGAAGTCACACACACACAAACACACATAGTATGGGGCGCCACCCATGGCACTTGAATCCCTCTTGTCGCGGCCTTTGTGGTCTTTTGGATGTTCAGTGGTGGGATTAAACCCTCTCGCCACCCGAAGCACTTGTTTGACGCCTCGTCCTACTTTAGCTCTTTTTGTCCGTCTTGAATGGAAAGAACGCAAACACACCTCGTCACCAGAAAGCCCTCTCGAATGGACTACGCTTTCACTTTTTCACAGGCCTGTTTGTTTCCTGTGTTAGCTAAAATCCGAAGTTTTTTGCTGGATTAGGGGAAAAACGAACCGAGCATGAACTTCAATAGACGTCTTAGACAAAAATCCTTAAAGGGGTCCTATTATGCTCTTTCACTTTTTCAAGAGAGCCTGTTCTAGTACACCCCCAAAATAAAATCAAGACTTTGTAAAAAGAGCATAATAGGACCCCTTTAAATAAGACACGTCCGCCATTTCCATAGATACACTTTGATTTGATGTGCTTCTGAAATGAAAATAAACCATGTTGTGTAGACGTATTCTGTTTTGGTCAAGAAATTTTTTTTTTAATTTTACATTTTTGGGAAAAAAACAAATGTGTTTGCCCATGCAAAACTAGCTGCCAGTGTCTTATAGGTAGTCAGAGCATTGCTATTTGGTTGCCAGGGTGTTCTCGATGTTTTTTTTTTTAGCCCATTTCTTTGCGGTTTCTGAGATGTTTTTTAATGTGTTGCAGTACTTTATGAGCTATGGTTGCTAGGGTGTTTTGGGAGGACTATGGATTTGCTAAACTGTTTAAAATGCATTGTGGTGTGGTTTAAGGTTAAAATAGTTTTTAGCATGTTGCTAGGTGCTAGCTGGTTTGGCTGGTTGCTAGGGTGTTCTAGGGTTTGACAGGGCGTATGTTGCTACAGTGTTCTGAGTGTTTTTTTTTGTTTTTTTTTAGTGGGTTGCTATAGCATTCTGGGTGCTAGGGTTGCTAGGGTGTTCTTGGAGGTTGCCAGTGGTTTAAGGTGGATGTTGCTAGGTGCTAGCTGTTTTGGTTGGTTGCTAGGGTGTTCTTGATGGGTGCTAGATGCTTATTAAGCATAACTAAATGGCAGCTCTAGCTGGTTTCTAGGGCGTTGTTAGGCTCTTCTGTCACTAAATTGTTGGCAGTGTTTTTTTTTGTTTTTTTTTTAGTTGCTAGTGTGTTCTAGGGTTTGCCAGGGCATTTCTGTGCTGTTGCTGAAGCATTCAAAGTGGACTTTTAGTGAATTGCATGTTGGTATGGTGTTCTGGGTGTTTTTTTTTTAGTCGGTTGCTAGGCTATAGCATTCTGGGAGCTAGGGTGTTCTTGGAGGTTGCCAGGACAATATGGGGTTGCTAAACTGTTTAAAAAGGCGTCTTTAGTGCATCATGATGTGGTTTAAGGTGGTTAAAATAGTTTTTAGCTAGGTGCTAGCTGTTTTGGTGCTAGCCGTTGTGATTGGGCTGTTTTTCTTTCAGTATGGGAGTTGTATTTAGTGTGTTGCTATGCAGTTGCTAGCTTGTTCTAGGGTTTGCCAGGGCATTTCTATTCAGTTGCTAAAGCATTAAAGTGGATTTTAGTGGATTGCAAGTTGCTAAGGTGCTCTGAGTGGTTTATAGCATGTTGCTAGGGTGTTCTGGGTGGTTGCTAGGTGTTGTCTCTTTTTATCACATCTTTGCAAACACCATTAAAATTATGAATGTGAATCCCAAACTCTGTTTTTCTCTTAGGTTACGGTGACTACGATAGGCTACGGAGACAAAATCCCTCAGACGTGGATTGGGAAGGCCATCGCCTCCTGCTTTAGTGTGTTTGCGATTTCCTTCTTCGCTCTGCCTGCGGTAAACACACTGCCTCCTGTCTTTCTCTTAGCACACACACACATTCTCTGAGCTTGTCTGGCGCCCCGGGGCAGTGTTTTCCTATAGAGGCCCTCCAGTAATGGGGTCCAGGGTTAATGTGATCCATTTAAGAGTGATAGGGCCTCCAGGGGCCCGCGGTCCTCATGTTACACATTATATAACATGCATCTGCAACATTAGTATCAAGCACAATTGACAAATCAGAGCTACTGCAGTTCATAAAATTTTAATTCTTACATATACATATATATATATATATATATACATATATATATGTATATATATATATAGATATACAG
>NW_015634018.1:1064182-1066073 GCF_001515625.1 Sinocyclocheilus rhinocerous | reverse complement strand
TATATATATTAGTTGTACTTCTTATTTGGCCTAATCTAACAGTACTATGATAATTTCAATAATAAATCAATAAAATGCATGATATAAGTGTGAGTTTTTCCATTTAGTTTATTTATTTTCTGGTAGCCAAACATTTGAACTGTTCCTCTGCGTGCAGGGCATTCTGGGATCTGGTTTTGCTCTTAAAGTCCAGCAGAAACAGAGACAGAAGCATTTTAACCGGCAGATTCCAGCTGCAGCCTCTCTAATACAGGTGACTAACAACTTCTCGCTCACTCAGCTGATGCTACGGCCACGACACAATGCACATTTCTTTCTTAACCCACCGTAAATAACTCTGTCCCACATTCAGACACTGTGGAGGTGCTACGCTTGCGAGAAGTCTGACAGCTGTACGGCTACATGGAAGATGTACGTGCTGACGGGCGACTACATCCCCATCATAAACTCAGAAAACTCCAGCCCGGGCAACTTCAGACGGCTGGTGAGGAGAAACGCTCCCTGCTCCCTCCCCCCATCTGCAAACGGATATTTCACAAAGTCCTTTGTTTTGTTTTTTTGGTCATTGTCATGTTCCTTCCTGTCGATTGTCCTGATTGAGCCTCCGTAGCGGGCCACTGCAAAGCCCAGACAGTAAAAGCATTTTTCTAGAGGGGTTATTGTGTGTTGAGTCCTTTCTATAGGCTCATGTGAGTTCCCAGAGCGCATGTAAAGGTCTCTGTGGTTGAACATTAGAGTGTGTGATGGGTGTTTTAGATGAACTTAGATTTGAGTTGAGCAGTAGCTAAGAAAAAATAGTGAGACTGTCTTTTTTTTTTTTTTTTTAGCTTTTCCAGTAACTACAATTTTCCACATGGCTACCTTGCTTGTTTTTGGCATTTTTCACAATTTTTACTCTAAAGTGTTAGCGAATTAGTTCATTCGGATGGAAGTAAAATGGGTTTTGATGCTTCATTTTGACTTCAACTGCATATTTAGTGGTGTGTCAGGAGTTCGGCTGTTTTCGAAGCTTTCCCAGCTTTTACAAAGATCTTTTTCCAACAAAGTAGTGATATAATCTAACATGCTATTATAGAATGTAGTGTTGTGAAGTTCAGTTTGTTTCACCGAATCAGAACTGATTCAGAAAACGATTCACTGATTCTTTTGAGTCATTTCCTGTGCAGCATTTTAGACCTTTATTACAGTGACATATTTATTGAAATGCTGCTTTTAATTAAAGAAATTAATACTTTTATTCAGTAAGGATGCATTACATTGATCAAAAGTGGCAGTAAATACATTTACTGTATAATGTTACAAAATATTTCTATAAAAAAAAAAAATCCTGTTCTTTTGAATTTTCTATTTATCAAAGAATCATGAAAAATGTATCATGATTTCCACAAAAAATATTAGGCAGCACAACTGTTTTTCACATTAATCCTCTGGGGTCCACAAACATGTGTTTTGTGGCGTTTTGTTCCTGATAACACCCAAATTTTTGATCGTACAGATAAGAGCAATACATCATTAATAATAAGAAATGAATCGAGTAATGGCTGCTCTGTGAAAAAAAATCATCAGTATCACAGGAATAATTTAAATAACTATTTTCTAATTTAATATATATTTTAATAATATCAAGTCTCGTCCTACATTTTCTTGTTAAATATCACGTTTAGCGCAAATGAGTCATATTACGTATAAAATGAGTTGTGAATGTGAATGACTCTAAACTTAAACAGATCAATTTAAGATAAATACAACTAATAAACTAATATATACACTATCATTCAAAAGTTTGGGTCAGTAAAATTTTTTGGAAGTTTTTGAAAGTCGTCTGTTGAAAAAAAAAATAAAAAAAAAATAAATAAATTATATATATATATATATATGTTTTGGAGCAGAC
>NW_015634018.1:1061419-1063622 GCF_001515625.1 Sinocyclocheilus rhinocerous | reverse complement strand
AGCTGTATTTTCAGCATCATTACTGCAGTCTTCAGTGTCACATGATCTTCAGAAATCATTCTAATATGCTGATTTACTGCTCAAGAAACATTTCTGATTTTTATCAACGTTGAAAAAAGTTTTGCGGCTTCAGATTTTTGTGGAAATCATGATTTCAGGATCCTTTAATGAATAGAATGTTCAAAAGAAATCTTCTGTAACATTATACATGTCTTTACTGTCACTTTTGATCAATTTAATGTGTCCAAGATCAATAAAATAATGAATTTCTTTTCCTTTTTTTTTTAAAATTACCTACCCCAAACTTTTGAATGTGTATCACGGTTTCCACAAAAATATTGTGCAGCTCAACTGTTTTCAACACTGATAATAATCAGAAATGTTTCTTGAGCAGCAGATCAGCATATTAGAATGATTTCTGGAGATCATGTGACACTGAAGACTGGAGTAATGATGCTGAAAATACAGCATTTCATCACAGGATTAAAGTACATTTTAAAATATATATTATATAGAAAACAGCTATTTTGAATTGTAATAATATTTCACATTATTTCTATTTTTACTGTATTTTTGATCAAATTATTGACCGCTGGTGTAAGTTGCCCATGTGACTTCTGCACTATATTCTGAGTCATTTTCATAATTTTAGATGAATAATTTCTTTATGAAGAGCGTGTAATGTTGTCACTCCTGTCTTCTCAGAGTAAGCGGTACAAGCGGAAGCCGAAGGTCACGCGTGATAACGGTTCTCTGGGTCCCGGAGGAGAACGCACCCTCTCCATCCCACAAATCACCTACGACCACATCGATGATAAAGACTTTACAGAGGAGTCCACAGGTATGGCCGCTCACGCTCGGCATGCTGGGATAGCCCATGTTGTATGTTTAGTTATTAGTATGATGCACAGCTGTGAGTGCTCAGTGTTTCATCTGTCTGGGTTAACAGTATATTTCCCATTATCTTTCTCTAAAGACATTTTAAAAAATGATTAAATAACTATTTTGAGCCATGAAACCCGAACCAATCGGTTCTGAGATTAATCACAACGTTTTATTTTCACTATTATTTATATGCTAGTAGAATTTATTAATATTTTGAATTAGCTTTTATTTTTTATATTTTCATGTTTTAATTTTATTTTAAGTTTTAGTCAGTTTTTTAAATTGTTTTTTTGTTTTTTTTTATATTTCTATTTAGCTTTAATTTTTTATTCAGTATTAATTTTAGAAATGTTAGTTACTTCATGTTATTGTTACTTCAACTTATTTAAATCAGTTAGTTGCCGAGGCAACATTTCTATTGAGGCTTCATTTTATTTTGGAAGTTTTTCATCTAATATTTATATTTTAATTAGTTTTTATTCATGTAAATTTTATTTATATTTATTTAGCTTTATTTCAAGTACTGAAGACGATTTTGTATTGGTTTTAGTTAACGATAACAACACTGATCACAACATTTGAGAAAGTATTTAGATTCTAATAGGATTGACTCGGATTGTCCTCACAATATTTTTATATTTTCATTTTTTTATTTTTATTTTCATTTTAGTTTAGGTTTTAATAATTTTATGTTCTTTTTCATTTTTATTTTATTTATTTATTTATTTTAATATTCCCCTTTTGCTTTAATTAATCTGTATTTTATTTTATTTCATTTTATTTCATTTTTGAATCAGATTAAGAAAGTATTCAGATTATTCAGATTGAGTATTTTGCATTTACATGAAGGCTTAATTTAATTTAATTTTTATTTAATTTAATTTTATTTTTAATTTTTACTTTTTAATTTAATTTCTATTTCTATTTTTATTTTTTTTTTTATTGACTTTTTTTTTTTTTTTGGGTCTGATTGAGTATACATAATATTTTCATAATAATTTTAATAGCTTTCATTTTAATTTTAAAATAAAATTTTAAAATTACATTGTTGACATTTTAGTAGTTCCATTTAGCTTTTTTTAATAATTTAATTTAATTTAATTTAATTTAATTTTTTCTTTTCTTTTCTTTTCTTTAATTTTCTTTTCTTTTCTTTTCTTTAATTTTTCTTTAATTTTCTTTATTTTTTTTTGGTCTGATTGAGTATACACTATTTTCATAATAGTTTTAATAAATTTTAATAGCTTTTATTTTAATTTTAAAATAAAATTTTAAAATTACATATTTGACATTTTAGTAGTTCCATTTAGCTTTTTTA
>NW_015634018.1:1047610-1061351 GCF_001515625.1 Sinocyclocheilus rhinocerous | reverse complement strand
TAATTTAATTTAATTTAATTTAATTTAATTTAATTTAATTTTTTCTTTTCTTTTCTTTTCTTTAATTTTCTTTTCTCTTCTTTTCTTTAATTTTTCTTTAATTTTATTTTTATTTTTTTGGTCTGATTGAGTATACACTATTTTCATAATAATTTTAATACATTTTAATAGCTTTTATTTTAATTTTAAAATAAAATTTTAAAATTACATATTTGACATTTTAGTAGTTCCATTTAGCTTTTTTTTTAATTTAATTTAATTTAATTTATTTTTTGTCTTAAAGATAAAAAATGAAATAAAATAAAATTATTTTTTAATCTGATTGAGAAAGTGTTCGGCTTCATAGGTTTACTTTGCTAATCGGATCGATTGCGGTGTTTATATGAAGGCTTTTCAGTCTGATTCAGTCTGAATCCGTGCGATTGACGTGCATGTAAGCATAGCCGGTGTTGACACACTGATAAGAGGAGGAGCTCGTTCCTGATGTTTCTTTTTGACCATGTCAAATGAAAAGTGTGTCTATTAAATGCATTTGACAGCGGCAAATCTGAGCTTGAATTTATTAAAGACATTTGGCATTAAAGGCATTTTAGTGGCAAATATCTGTCAAATTCAACGGATAGATCTGACTACCAGAAAACTGGAAATGCATGTGTAGTTAGTGCAAAAATATGTTTTCAGAGTTTCAAGTTTCTTCTTCACTGGAGCATCCGGTGCGATTCATCAACCAGAAAACAGGACACAAAAGAGGCTCTTGTTATTTATTTATTCCATTCTTGTACCCCATAAATTGAGCGGAAGCGTTACGCTGAGCGATAAAGAGGATGGAAAGATGAAAAGCCGCCGTTTCGACCTGACCCATTTTTCCATATTGAATAGATGTCATTTTCCACATGCGAGTGGAGCGCACCCGGTCCCCTGCTAAACCGGTCTGTTAATAAGTCTGTTTTTACGGGTTTTCCTGTCAAATGGCTTCATCATAAAAGCAGACACATTAACACAGACGGTCCCCAGCAGAGAAGCCTCTTCTGAAGCTTAATTATGACTGAAGAGGGGAAAGATAATGAAATCGCTGCACATGTCTGCAGGCCTTTGAACTCTGGGAAAAGGGAAAGATAAAAACATGTTGAGCGGTTTGACTGATCAAAGCCTTCAGTCGGTTGCATAGTCTGTAAGATATTTCAGCAAAAAGTATATTTTCGCCACAAGCATGTCAAAAAACTGTTCAAATAAACGCTGAACCAAACCAACCAACATTTAGGAAAAAGAAAGTGGCATTTGCAACCCATGATGTGTCTGGATATTTAACTAGAAAAACGTGTTTTTTGTCCATTGGGAACTGATTGAATTGTGAAAAGTTTAAGCAAAAGTGCCACTAAGTTTGAATGGCTACATGTTTTTCCCTTTACACAGGCATCACAAAACTTTTCCGATCATCAGGTGAGAGCGATTTCTATCCGTGCCGCTGTGGTTTTCTGCTTGCTGCTGCTGCTGCTGCTTCTGCTTTTTTGCAAGTGCATGTTGTGTTATGGTGGCATCATGTTGCTTGCTATACATAAAGGCAAAAAATGCATTTATTTGAGCAAAATGTGAACATTAAAAGCCAGCAATTTGCTTAAATGAAACAAGGTGTGTCAAAGCAGCAAGTCATTTCCATTTAAACATATATTAAAAATTAATAAATAAAAAGGAAATGAAAAAAGTTACATTTCTAAGGCCTCTAAATGATCAACGTGATCAAAACGTTGCTGAAAAACCTGTTGCACGCAATCTACTACATGCCTTCTGTCGTCTAATTGATAGTTTAATATTTTTATTTTTTACTATAATTGTACAAACGTCCACCTTTAGCTTGTGGTTCACGTGCGCTTTCGCTATGAAATCTTTATTGATTTTTTAAAGTAAATAATGTTGATACAGTCAGTACTATTTCAAAATGAACACTTACTGGACTGAAGCAACTTTTTTATTATTATTTTTGTTAATATTTTTAAAAAAATATATTTTTTATTTGTTTTTGTATTTTTTTTTTACTTTCATCTTTACAATTTAATTTTCAAGTTTTAGAATTTTTTTGTTTTTGTCACTTATTTTTGTTATTCATTTTTTTTATATGCCTATATAATTTGTATTAATTTTTATTTCAGTTGTAGTTTTTTTTAGTACATCAGGTTAAACTTAAAAAAAGAAGAAATGTTGATTTTGGAAGCTAGCTACAATTAAAAGTTGTTGTTTTTTATATTTCATTTTAGTTAGCATTTACTTAAAGTACATCTTTTTTATGGCTTTAGTTTTAACTATAATAACCCTGCTTGTATGACAGCGTCACTGGAGTCTTGAGGCATTTTGAGGGCCATCAGCAACAGAAATAAACCTAAATGAAGTGTCAAAAGTCACACGAGTGCCAAATCAATGAAATGACACAATTTCACACATTATAAAGTCATCTCAGACGGTTTTGCTCATGTTGCAGTGTTTTCTTGACATCTAAACTTTCATATTAATTAGGGGTGTAACGGTACACATATTCGTACTGAAAATTTTCCATACGGGTCTTTCGGTTCGGTACGCATGTGTACTGAACAAATACAGCGTTGTTTTAACCACTGCATGAGTGGAACTTCATTGGAAACTTCCAGTTTTATATATTGTTACTTTTGACAAGAAACAAAGTCTCATCTTTAAAATTATGTTCTTTTTATTCAGGAAATGGAAATTCCGATCGCTGTATAAATGCCTCAGTTCAAACGGCAGCGCGATCATCTCTTCCTCTTTACTACTAGTTTTAGCGCGAAATAAACATGAATGAACATCTCACACCTCATGTAATCGCTCAATCAGTGTTTCAACTGCGGAAAGACGGAAATAAAACAGCTTGTAAACAAAATGTCACGTAACTTTTTATTTACCTCAGGAAGTCATCAGTTTCCACAGCTCGTTAGTTCACTAGAGAAATAAAGTCTAGAGAAGAGCATTTCACAAAATATTAGACCATATACTCATTATATTTGACTTTACCTGTTAGTGATGTCTTAATTATTTAATGTATCTTTAAATGAATCTGTTATGAAAAAGTATGACAGCCACTGTGTAAATGAATATATTTCACCAACAAGACATTTTAAAATGTAGAAGTTAATTTAAAAACAGCATTATGTGCAATTTACATATTTGCATACAGTTTTTTTTATTTGAGTGGGTTTATTATTGTATTTAAAAATAAATAGTAATTGCCTATGTCTGTCTCTGAAGTCACCTTTACCGGACTTGCTGAACAACATCTTTGTCTGTTAAACACTACTTGTTCAGAGGTTTTAAAAGCCACTGCTCCCCTTAAACTTAAGAAGCCAAAACCTAAAACTGAATCATGGCTTAATGACAACATCCGTTCTCTGAGACAAGCTTGTAGAAGAGCAGAACGAAAATGGAAAAAGGACAAATTGCATCAAGAATGCAGTGAAATCTGCTAAGTCTAAATATTTTTCAAATTTAATTGCAAAAAATCATCACAGCTCTAAAGCTTTGTTTTCTGTTTATAGCTCTGTTTTAAATCCTCCTGTAAATGTGATTTAAAATCCCTCAGTGTTATTATGTGAAGGTTTCTCAAGGTTTTTAGTTGATAAGATCACTGTATCGCCTGAGTCTTGTTGTTCTTCAGTCACATGGAGCATTTTTGACTCAGTTTCTCTCCAGTCTCTCACAGAAATTATTGACCATTTGAAACCTTCCTTTTGCTCCCATGAGGTTCTCCCTTCACGTATTTTGAAACAAATTTTTGATTCGGTTGGACCCAGTCTGACATCTTTTCTGAATAAATGTTTAAGTTCAGGGACTATCCCTGATAGCCTTAAGGAGGCTACACTTACTTCTCTTCTCAACAAACCTTCACTTGATGTAAGTAATTTCAATCATTTTCTACCCATTTCGACGTTTCCTTTTATTACCAAAGTCTTGGAAAAATCTCCTGTCTTTTCTTAGCTCAAATCAGATTTTTGAAACCCTCCAGTGGTTTTAAGTCTCTTTATTACGGGTCTTTAATGATACACTGTTAGCGACTGACTCTGGCGACTCTGTGATCCTATTACTTTTAGACCTAACCTCGGCTTTTGATACAGTTGATCATAATATTCATAATATGTTATTTGGACATCCAGGAAACTGTCCTTAATTGGTTTAAATCATATTTAACTAATAGAAGTTTTTCTGTCAGACTGGGTAACTTTTCTTTGTCGCCGGCTCAACTTTCTTGTGGAGTGCCACAGGGTTCAGTTCTCGCACCTGTTCTCTTTTCCTTGTATTTACTTCCTTTGGGCTCCATTTTCAGAAAGCATGGTGTATCATTTCACTGCTATGCAGATGAAATTTATCTACCCCTGATACGCAATAAACATACTGCTCTGAAATCTCTTTTTCCTTGCCTAGATGAAGTGAAAACTTGGTTTTCTCAAAACTTTCTATTTCTGAATGAATCAAAAACAGAGGTTATAGTCTCTGGTCCCCACGAAAACTCTGGGAGTAGAAGTATTGACCTGAACTACCTTGCTGCCTTTATTTCCTCCTGCGTTTAGAATTTAGGTGTGTTTTGTGATTGTAGCCTCAAATTCGACAAACAAATAAATGCGGTGATTGGCTCTTGTTTTTTTCAGTTATGTCTTCTCTCCAAGATTAAATCTTTTCTCCCTGAGAAAACCTTAGAAATTGCAATCCACACGCTTGTCACGTCTCGCCTGGACTACTGCAACTCTCTCTATTATAGTATGTCCAAGTCTTCTGTCGCTCGTTTCCAATTAGTGCAAAATTACGCTGCAAAATTCCTCAAAGGATGGCGTAATTTGACCACGTTACTAAGATTTTGAAATCGCTACATAGGCTGCCTGTACATTTTAGAATTGAGTTCAAAATTCTTCTTTATGTTTTTAAATCTCTAAATAATCTGGCACCAAGCTATCTGTTTGAGCTACATCAATACAATCCCACACGAAATCTGAGGTATGCTGAACAGAGATCGGCACAGTCTTTAACAGCTTTTTTTTTTTCTTTGGCTTTCAATTCGTTGTGAGCTCGTGTCATTAATACGTGATCTGCCTTGTGCTTTTGTTTTTTTTGTTGTTCAGCACTTTGGTCAGCCGTGCTTGCTGTTTTTAAATGTGCGATATAAATAAAACAAACTTGAAACTTAAGTTTGGGCTCTGTTATTAATTGTAACCTTATCGTAATGTAAAAGGGCTCCCTTTAGTTAAGAGCAAAAGCTGTAATTATAATCAAATTTATTTAAACAAAGAGCAATATGTTAAGTAAACCACTGTTTAATAAAAAAAGAAGCAATTTTATGTTTAGTTTTCCCCCTGCTGTACAGAAATCGTACCGAACCGTGACGTCAAAACCGAGGTACATACCGAACCGTCATGTTTGTGCACCGTTACACCCCTAATATTAATCATGTTCTGCCTCTGCTGCTCTTTCTTGTCTTGTTTTTGTTGTTCAGCATGATCTTAGTTTGCGCTTTTTTTCTTTGTATCTGCATGTCAACAGACCGCCAGCGCTCATGGTCGGCTTTCGCTCTCAGCTGTCCTTCTTCTCCAGGTATCCGTCTTTCTTTTCCTCGCCCACATTTGGCAAATGCTCTCCTCTTTTCTTGTTTTCTCCAAAATGCATATATTTTCTGACTTAAATATGAGCATTCATTCTAGCACATCTAAACACTTCCCTGCTGGATTTTATGTAATGTGAGTTTGTGGTTTAATGGAGATACTGTAATTTTTTCTCTACAGTTAAGAAAAAACTGGATGGCCCTGATATTTCACGAAACAACAGCCTGATGGATGAGCTGGACTTCACGGCTGACATCCCTCTACCTTTAGTTACAGATGCTTCACAGTGAGTTGCTCTGGTTTTTATCCACCCATTGAACACTTTCTTCGCTCAAAATGGCATTTAATGTTTGCGTTCTGTGTGAACGGCCCTGAACATTTGCGTATGTGGTGTGAACAGGCAGGCACATTTTGGATTTTCCACTTTCCACTTTTAAAGCATCCTCACTTCATCCTTTTCCATCTGAAACATCTCAAGATCTTCCTGATCCTCAGCCGTGAGATGAAGGAAAGCACCTCTTTCTCTCTTTCAGTCTCTTAAGAAGCCCGTTTGTGGCAAAGGAGGAAGAATCAGTCTCTACTCAGCACCTTAATACAACCAGGTACTGTTTCCTGTCTGTTTCCCGTCTGTTTCCTGTCTCTTTCCTGTCCTGTGAGTTTGATTATGTGGTCAGCCTGGATGGTGAGACGTCCTCTAACTTGTGTCTCTCAGCTGTGGTGATTTTTTTCTAATTTTTTTTTACTTGAACTATATTTTAATGTTTTTTTTTGTTTTTTTTACAAAAAAACTATAATTTAGTAAGCCAACTCAATTCAGTGAATCATTTCTTTCAACCAGTTCATTTCAATGAATCTTTGAATCTGTGAATCTTTATGCAATTAATTGTTCCAAAACATCTCGGCCACCATGATTTAAAAAAAAAGCCAGTGAGTTGTTAATTTGACTGATTCAGTCTGATTTGTGAGTGACTCATTCAGATTCCCACGATTCCCACGGTCCTGGAAAGCCTGAAAATATCAGGCAATTTCAAAAGTGTGATTTTTCAGGACTAAAAAAGTCATAGAAATTAATAAAATATTTTAAGATTTTGGAAAAGTCATGGAAATTTCCAGTCAATGTAATTTTTTTAAATGATCAGTTATAAATTATTTATTTGAGTAGAAATTATATTTTGAGAGTGAAATCTCTATACATTGATTTTTTTTTTCATGGAAATTTTCATATCCAATAATTTTTTTTTTTTAAATATGATAAATTCTAAATTATTTATTTGACTAGAAATGATTCTTTGAGAGTGCAATATCTATACAAATGGAAATTTCCATAGCCAGTATACTATTTTTAATTTATATATATTTTTAAAGAAATTCTAAATTATTTATTATACATTGTTTAAAAAAAAAAATCTTTATCCAGTTAAGTCCTAGAAATTCTTGTATCCTATAAAAGTTATGGAAATTCAGTTATCAGAAAGTGTGGGAATATGACTTCAAATGATTCATTGAGAAGATCTGATTCAAATGAATGATTCTTTCACAAATTCACACAGATGATGATTTGATAGCTGAAATTATCTTTTTATTTTGAATGTTTTAATTTTTACTTTTTTTTTGTAACACTTTCCATTAATGTGTGATTCAAATGCGTGATTTTCAGGACTAGAAAAAGTCCTGGAAATGAATAAAATATTTTAAGATTTTGGATAAGTCATGGAAATTTCCATAGGCAATAAACTTTTTTTTTTTTTTTTTAAAGATATGATAAATTCTAAATAGTTTCTTTGACTAGAAGTGACTCTTTGAGAGTATAATGATTTAAAAAAAATATATATATCTTAATCAAGTTAAATTCTGTAGTATCCTAGAAAAGTTACAGAAATTAATTTGTCCAAAAGTGAGAACCTTGTGTGACTCAGTTCAGCTGATTCACTGAGAAGACGAATGAATGATTCTTTCACATATTCACACAGACGATTATTTGATAACTGAAATGATCTTCGCCCAAACTCATTATTCTGGCAAGCATGAAATGTTAAATGGCTTAGTCTGCATCTATAGTATCAGTCTGTAGATATGAGCGTTTGGCTGGGCTGCACACACAGGTCTGTTTCTGAGCCACACCTGTGAAAGCATCTCATGTGACATTCAGCTCGTCCTCTGAGTTCTCCTGACACTGGACACTTTCTGCTCTCCTGCCGCCTATGACGAGGTGTGTCAGCGTGGGTCTGTCCGGGGGAATGAAAGGATGTCTCTCTCATTAGGGCCTGTGAGAAGCCCTGAAGGGGGGAAATAAAGAACAGGAAGGGCGTGAGAGAGGAAGTGGGCGGCCCGTGGTGTAAAGGGATGCTGCGTGTAGATGCAGAAATTACTTTCTGCTCTCCTGCCGCCTATGACGAGGTGTGTCAGCGTGGGTCTGTCCGGGGGAATGAAAGGATGTCTCTCTCATTAGGGCCTGTGAGAAGCCCTGAAGGGGGGAAATAAAGAACAGGAAGGGCGTGAGAGAGGAAGTGGGCGGCCCGTGGTGTAAAGAGATGCTGCATGTAGATGCAGAAATGTCACACTTTATGACATTTAAAGGAACAGTTCACCCAAAAATGAAAATTTGCTGAAAGGTTACTCACCTTTCAGATCATCCAAGATGTAGATGAGTTTGTTTCTTCATCAGATTTGGAGAAATGTAGCATTGCATCACTTGCTCACCAATGGATGTGAATGGGTGCCGTCAGAATGAGAGTCCAAACAGCTGATAAAAACATCACAATAATCCACAAGTAATCCACACCACTCCAGTCCATCAGATAATGTCTTGTGAAGAGAAAAGCTGTGTGTTTGTAAGAAACAAATCCATCATTTAGATGATTTAAACTCCAAAGCTCTATCCATAATATTCCTTCTCCAGTGAAAAAGTGGTCTCGTCTGAATCAGGAGAGAAATCTGCAGAGATCAAGCACAGTAAACAGTCTAAAACAGCTCTAAACAAATCTGTGGCTAGATTTTGATGTGAGAGACAACAGGAGATGGACTTTTTCACTGGAGGAGGCGTTATTATGGACTCGTATTTTGGTTAGAAGCGATGGTTTAGTGTTAAAATGCCTTAATGATGGGTTTGTTTCTTACAAACATGCAGCTTTTCGCTTCACAAGTCATTAAATGATGGAGGTTGATGTGCTGTTTGACCTTTGACCCCATCTGTGAATCTGCCTGCTGCCACAGTATCATCCTGATCCCCCGAGTCTCAAACTGAGACTTAGAAGTGTGAATGAACTTTTGTGAAATATTCCACTACAGTTATTTTGTCTGATTAGCAAACGGTCCACAAAAGCATATTGTTCTCTGTCGGATATTCGCTCTAGTCTCGCCAAGAATGAACTGAGTGGGAACACGTGTCGTATTGATACGCAACAACTCTGTCTGAGAAAACCTATAATGAGAGGATGAGGTGGAGGAGGAGAGACCAGAGCTTATTGGGATCATTTACACTGTGAATAACTTCAGTCACAGACGGTTTCTGATCATACAGACCGAAGAACTCAGAATCTCAGTTAAGGATGTAGTATTGTCTTTCTCTCTTTCTCTGAGTTTGTTTGGCAGGCTGTGCTTCTCATACTATTTCCACAGTATGCTAATTCAGAGTGTGCAGTATACAGTCAGAGCACACACTGTATCCCACAATGCAATGCACTCGACTTGACCTTCTATTTCTAATGTGAATGGAACAAAGCTTATTCATACATTTTCTAACAGCTGTTCATACATTTTCACAAATTGTAATAAAATGCAAAATAACCATTTTAAATATTTACTGTGTATTAAATAAACGTGAATAATATGTATACAAATATAATTTATGCTGGAGGTCTTGAAATTACTTTGTTTATATATTTAGATTCTATTTTTATATATTTATATAGTTTTTATTTGAAACTTTTTTTTTGTTTTGTTTACTATTTTACTTTACCATTTTTAATAGTAAAAGTATTTTTTATCAATTTTATCTATATAATCTATTATACTTTTATGTATTATGTAGTACAATTTGTGTGTGTATTTATATACTATAAATACACATACTACAAATTTTATAAATTAAAATGATTAACATTTATATATATATATATATATTTCAGCTAGTTTCCAAGGCAACATTTCTTATTTTCTTTGTTTAACGTGTATTTATATATTATTTTGATGTCCTTTTTTAATATTTAATATACAGGGTATTATAGTTGATTCAAACTAAAACCCTAAACAAAAACAAAAAAACATTTTAGTTACTTGAAATAAAATAAACTCTAAATGAAATCAAATAAAAATTATATATATATCAACATTTCTAATTTTCTTTGTTTAACATTATTTGACATATTCTAATAATAATAATAATAATAATAATAATAATAATGGCAAAAACACAGAATAAAATTACTAAAACTAAAATGACAACAGAAATGATAAAAAAAACAATTATTTCAAAATATTAACAAAAACTGTAATATACTATAATAGAATCTCAGTGATACTAAAATAACAGTTAATAACATTCCATGTCATTTGTGATCTGCTTTTTCAAATCTAAGCTATTTTTTGTCTCAATCTTCATCATTTTTTTTCTCAATTGTGATTTTTGAATCTATTTTATTTTATTATTTTTTTTGCACATTTCATTTTTATTCTATTCCTTTCATATCACAGTTGTTCGGTCACATCGGTCGCCGGTTGTTGTTTTTAATTGTGCTCTATAAATAAACTGACAGAGTCATTGCTTTATGCACTAAAGTACAAAGGAAGTCTCTTTCTAATAATAAATGTGTATTTTTTATATTTTTATGTTGGATGTGTATTAGTGTATAAATACCAAGATGCGACTCAAAGTGTGTCAAAGCGATGGAGCATTTATAAGTCGCTGTGGATAAAAGCGTCTGCCAAATGAATAAATGTGGAGCAGGTCACATATATGTCATGTTATATGCTATTTTTCTACATTATACAGCACAAAATAACTTGTTTTCCAAACACAGCCCGTCTGTCTCTTTTTCTCCGTCCTCCACCCATGTTTATCCTGCACAATCCCAGAATTCCTCTGTGATATCATTCCCGGAGCATGTGTGTGTGTTCGTCAGGTGGAATGTCTTTCTCCAGCCGCTTAGACATGAGAGCTGAACTCCGGTCGGGTTTGAGACGGTTTAACCAGACAGACTCGGTGACAGCTCTTTTCATGAGGACTGAAATGAAAGCGCAGGATTAGTAGGGGCTCGTGTCACATTAATGAATTGCTGTGGCGTTATGAGAAGATCTTTTACTCTGTTCTGGCTGGAATGTTTGGAAGTGAGCTGAGCACTTAAACCGTTTGCACCGCCGGCTCCTGGTCAAATATCATTCAGGATTTCCACGGGATTTATTGCTTGTGTAACAAGGCCACTTGGCTTCCAGTCTCGTGTAGTCAGACGTAATCAGCAGAAAGTCCCGTTTGGAGCTTATTCTGTGTATTTTTAATAATATTTAAATTAACTTTATTAATGTGTCTGTATTTTATATTTATATTCTGTATATATACTGTATATAATATATATGTATATATACACACACACACACACAGTCACACTGTATATATAGACAGAGAGAGAGAGCTGGCTTGATAGATATAGATTTTTTTCTTAAATATATTTAATATAAACTTTTTTCATTTGTATGTATTTATTATTTAAAATGTATTTAATGTAAATTATGTAAATTATGATATATATGATATATATATACATACATACATAAACTAAGTTAAATATATAAATAAAAATTAAATAAATACAAATTAATTTTAAATAAATATACACAAATAAATTTTTTTTACACACACGCACACAATCATTTATTTATGATTTTTTGTTTTTCTTTTTTCCATCTAAAGTTTTTAGTATATTGTATTCTAACTATAATTATATATATATATATATATATATATTAGTTAATGATAAAAAATGAAAGCATATTAGATTCCTCTCCACAAGGATGAAGAAGCTTGTATGTGGTTTTTAAGCCTGACTCACTGCTGACGGTAAAATGTTTTAATAAATAACCTTCAGGTTTCTCTCTCAAAGTCCCGCAGAACTCTTTTCAGAAGTTTTCCTCTCGTTCTCTCTCTCGTGCACCTGTACAAATATCAGGCTCGTCTTTCTGCTGGCTTCAGTTTCCCGGCGTCCGTCTGTAATGAAAACACCTGAGCGCTGTGTTTATCTGCTCCGGCTCTGGCTTCAGGTGGTCTGGTCTGGATTCTCTGATGTGGTTTTGGTTGGGTGCGGACGGGAGAAAGAGAGCGTCAGTGTTTCAGTGGGACGAGAGCGCTGATGAAATTGGATTATGACTGAATGATGTCTGCTGAGATTCAAACACACCTCAAAGACACACAGACGCTCTGCTTGTCTGATTCTCTTCATCTGTCTTTTAACATTCGCAAAAACACACACTGGCTTTCTGTTTTTCTTTCCTCAACCACACACGCACGCACACACACACACACACAGGTTTGTTTTTGTGAAAAGTGGGGACATCCCATAGGCGTAATGGTTTTTCTACTGTACAGACCGTATATTCTATTGCCCTACACCAACCCTACCCCTAAACCTACCCCTCACAGGAAACTTTGTGCTATTTCAGATTTTCAATACACTCCATTCTGTGTGATTTATAAGCGTTTTGAAAAGTGGGGACATGGGGTAATGTCCTGAAAAGTCACCTTCTCCTTGTAATACCTATGTCATACCCTTGTCATTATACAAATTTATGTCCCCATTTGTCACAAAAACGCGCGCACACACACACTCACACACATACACACACAAACACACACACAAATACACACACACACACACTCCTTCTTTGATGAACTGCTGCTGGTTGTTGAGCAGGTGTGAGTGAAGCTGTCTTTGTGTGTTCAGTGCAGCAGGGGCGGGGCATTGTGAAATGTGGGCTGGACTGGAGGCGGAGCTTAGCAGCACTCAACTTTAGAGTGTGTTCTAATTTAAATATAAGCATACTAGTTACTGCGTACTGTGCTAATGTTGTTTAAATTATATTTTGTACATCAAATATTTACATTTTAAAAAAGTATTTTTTATCAATTTTATCTATATAATCTATTATACTTTTATGTATTATGTAGTACAATTTGTGTGTGTATTTATATACTATAAATACACATACTACAAATTTGATAAATTAAAATGATTAACATTTATATATATATATATATATATATTTCAGCTAGTTTCCAAGGCAACATTTCTTATTTTCTTTGTTTAACGTGTATTTATATATTATTTTGATGTCCTTTTTTAATATTTAATATACAGGGTATTATAGTTGATTCAAACTAAAACCCTAAACAAAAACAAAAAAACATTTTAGTTACTTGAAATAAAATAAACTCTAAATGAAATCAAATAAAAATTATATATATATCAACATTTCTAATTTTCTTTGTTTAACATTATTTGACATATTCTAATAATAATAATAATAATAATAATAATAATAATGGCAAAAACACAGAATAAAATTACTAAAACTAAAATGACAACAGAAATGATAAAAAAAACAATTATTTCAAAATATTAACAAAAACTGTAATATACTATAATAGAATCTCAGTGATACTAAAATAACAGTTAATAACATTACATGTCATTTGTGATCTGCTTTTTCAAATCTAAGCTATTTTTTGTCTCAATCTTCATCATTTTTTTTCTCAATTGTGATTTTTGAATCTATTTTATTTTATTATTTTTTTTGCACATTTCATTTTTATTCTATTCCTTTCATATCACAGTTGTTCGGTCACATCGGTCGCCGGTTGTTGTTTTTAATTGTGCTCTATAAATAAACTGACAGAGTCATTGGTTTATGCACTAAAGTACAAAGGAAGTCTCTTTCTAATAATAAATGTGTATTTTTTATATTTTTATGTTGGATGTGTATTAGTGTATAAATACCAAGATGCGACTCAAAGTGTGTCAAAGCGATGGAGCATTTGTAAGTCGCTGTGGATAAAAGCGTCTGCCAAATGAATAAATGTGGAGCAGGTCACATATATGTCATGTTATATGCTATTTTTCTACATTATACAGCACAAAATAACTTGTTTTCCAAACACAGCC
>NW_015634018.1:1042144-1045743 GCF_001515625.1 Sinocyclocheilus rhinocerous | reverse complement strand
ACAGAGGTTTGTTTTTGTGAAAAGTGGGGACATCCCATAGGCATAATGTTTTTTTATACTGTACAGGCCGTATATTCTATTGCCCTACACCAACCCTACCCCTAAACCTACCCCTCACAGGAAACTTTGTGCTATTTCAGATTTTCAATACACTCCATTCTGTGTGATTTATAAGCGTTTTGAAAAGTGGGGACATGGGGTAATGTCCTGAAAAGTCACCTTCTCCTTGTAATACCTATGTCATACCCTTGTCATTATACAAATTTATGTCCCCATTTGTCACAAAAACGCGCGCACACACACACTCACACACATACACACACAAACACACACACAAATACACACACACACACACTCCTTCTTTGATGAACTGCTGCTGGTTGTTGAGCAGGTGTGAGTGAAGCTGTCTTTGTGTGTTCAGTGCAGCAGGGGCGGGGCATTGTGAAATGTGGGCTGGACTGGAGGCGGAGCTTAGCAGCACTCAACTTTAGAGTGTGTTCTAATTTAAATATAAGCATACTAGTTACTGCGTACTGTGCTAATGTTGTTTAAATTATATTTTGTACATCAAATATTTACATTTTAACAATTTTTTTTATTCTTTTATATTTACTTTTTTTAATTTATTTTTTTATGTTTGATCTTTGTGATTTCATTAAAAAAGTTCTTTGTCAGTAAAACGCAGTTAGCTACCGCTGCATATGTATGTTTTATATATTTATTATTATATTATATTTTATATTTACTTTTTTACATACATTTTTCTTCCATTTGATCTTAGCAATATCTTGATAAAGGTGTCTTTGGCAGTTAAGAGTAGTTAGTTACCTCTACATACTTGTGTTTAATATTTATATTTTTAATATTTATATTTAATATTATATTTTTAGTAACTTATTTACATTTTTTAAATGTTTCTACCGTTTTTATCTTAGTAATGTCATAAAAAAATACATCTTTGGCAGTAAAAAGTAGTTAGATACCTTCTACATATATATGTTTAATATTTACATTAATATTATATTTATATTTAATATTATATATTTTTACTGTTTTATATTGACATTTTGTTCTCCTGTTTGATTTTAGTAATGTCATGAAAAAAACCCATCTTTTTTTATTTTATATTTACATTTTTTTTAAACATTAATAATAATTTTTTTATTATTGTAATTTTATTTTATTTTATTTATGTATTAAAAATCTTAGTAATGTAATGAAAACCACATCTTTGGCAGTAAAAAGTAGTTAGCTACCTCTGCATATTTCTGTTTGATATTTCCTAAACTTTACTGCTGAGAGTGTCTTAAATACAGGATAGTTTAAAAATGAACCATAGTCTGAAATAAAATCTCAGATATACAATACTCAAGTTTTTTCTTTTTCTTTTTTTTTAAAGAAAATTGAACGTTGAATTGTTCTTGTAATGTAATTTCAAATAAATGATAGCATTATGTGTACCAGTATGCAGTATGTCACAATAAACAGTTCAAACAGTGGTATGAAGTAACGTCTCAGTTTCGTATGGTAACCCTCGTTCCCTGAAGGAGGGAACGGAGACGTCACGTCGGATGACCGACGAATTGGGATCTCGCTTAGAGAGACCAATCTACTTCGAGTGTAAACTAAATGAGCCAATGCACATTGGCATGCGATTATTGCATCCAGCTGCCGCTGATCACAGCGTGAGTATAAGTAGGCAGCAGATGCAGCGCATATTCAGGTTTTCGCTGAGGAGCCGAGCCGGTGACCCGGCCGCTCAGCGGTGGTACAGGAGCTGTGGCGACGGGACGTGACGTCTCCGTTCCCTCCTTCAGGGAACGAGGGTTACATACGTAACCGAGACGTTCCCTTTCAGTCGGTCACTCTCGACGTCACGTCGGATGACCGACGAAATTGGGATCCTACCAAAGGGCCACAGCTACTGCCCCTTCCAGTGTCCTGTGGAAGCCACCTGCGCCCCTACTTTTTGGCGTAGGCCAGGGCCTGCACAAGAGGACCAGCTACTGCTACTATGGCACTACCCACTGAGTAAGACTGGATAACCAAACAAAGAGTGAAAAATTTAAGGGGGTCTGAATACTTTCCGTACCCACTGTATATATATAATTTAATAATCTAAATTATTGCATATGTGCCAATTAAAGGCTTATTTCATATTAAATGTATATTTAAGATGTATATATATATATATATAAATACATTTTTACATACATATTAAACATTAAATTAAACATTTTAATGATTATTTATTTACATGAAATAATAAAGTAAATTAAAATTTAATTAAATATTTAAATAATAAATATATATGTACTTTAAAAATGTGTGTGTGTGTGTGTGTGTGTATTTATTTTATAAATGACTGTCAGCTACGACTGTATCAAATCTATTGCATGTCTTGATCTGTGTCAGATTGTGGTAACGACAGACAGTCTGTCTGTTTTCTTTTTTCTATTTTTGCTTCTCCAGGACGGTCCGCTCTATGCCACAACAAATCTTTCAGAAATAAAAAAAAAAAAAAAAGATGGGAAAGAAAAATAAACACAGGATATTGCTGTTTTTGCAGCGTCGCTCCGTTCAGGGAGTCAGATGACACGCTCTCCATCTTTTGTTTTTAAGCGAGGTCACGTTAAACGACACGCCGGCGTGTTTATTTAGTTTGAGCTTGACCTCTGACCCCCCGTCATTCCCATCAAGCCCTTATTAGTGAACATTAAAATGTTTTGTTGTAATTGCACGTCAGATCATTTCACTCTTCTGCAGCATTGGCCCAGTGTTAGTGTTGTTAGTTGCGTTTGACATTGGTTTTGATGAGGGATTCTTATTTTGATTGGGGTTTTTTGGTACGTAATTCTGTGAAATTGGTGTAATGTGGAGGTAATTGGAGGGAATGAATAAATAAATGTAAATATTAGTGTAAACACTGAGAGCAGATGGAATTACTGTTATGTTTATTCGGCCAGCGGTTCCATCACTGAGTTGGAAAAAGCATCACCCTCTCCTAAAAATGACTTGTAAACTCAGTCAGTTGTAGCGAATCACCTTCTCAATGGCACACAAATGTCCTGTTCTGGGTGTTTCTCTGCAGCAGCGACTGGAGCACTTCAGGATAGAAGGAAACATGGATTCTTGAGGAAAATCTGCTGCCCTCTGCTAGAAAGCTGTCAATGGAAAGAAGGTTTACCTTCCAACATGACAATGACCCAAAGCACACAGCAGAACTGACACACAGTGGCTGAAGGAGAACATTCTGATTCTTTTCTATACCCACTGTAGGTATATCTATATAAAGAAATACATTTAATATAAAATATTACACTTTGTAAGCTGATGAAACATGCTCTCCTAAAATGAATCAGTTCGTATGAATCAAGCAGTTCAAAACAATGATTTACAGATTCACTTTACATGAGAAGCAAAAATGCACAAAATAGTAAGAATATATTTTTATATATTATATATAAATATATATTTTTCTTACCTCATTGTTATTTTTTCTTATTTTAAACAAAAACCTCATTAGATGATTATATATATATATATATATATATATATGTGTGTGTGTGTGTGTGTGTGTGTGTGTATTTTGTGCTGAA
>NW_015634018.1:1028718-1042025 GCF_001515625.1 Sinocyclocheilus rhinocerous | reverse complement strand
TATATATATATATATATGTGTGTAGTTTATTTATAATATTTATATATTTATATATATATTTTTTTTTACATTCTAGGACATTCCGTCTCAAAGGGAGGTTTAGTCAGATTTAGGCAATGCCTGGGGAAAATATGCTCTTATAGTACATCTAAACACACACACACACACACACACACACATACACACACACACACACACACACACACGATTACTTCAGTTGTGTTTATGCCAGTGAGAGAAAGTGGAAATGTCAGTGTCACTGTGTTTTCCAGAACTGACAGAGAGTGTTTGGGCAGTGAACTGTGTGTGTGTGTGTGTGTGTGTGTGGAGCTGTGTGTGTGTGTGTGTGTGTGTGTGTGTGTGTGTGTGTCCTCCTCCCTCCCACTCTCGCTCCACATCTCTGCCACACGGAATTCATTACTCCTCTATTTGCAAGTTATTCCGCTCGAATGGGAATTGCCGTAGTAGCCCGTCCCCTCGGACAAAGAAATTGCGTGAAATTGCACAATAACTCAGGGATTGGAAACATGTTTTTTTTCTGTTTTATTGAGTGGATTTTGTTGTGTCAGGAATTGCTCTCTCGCTCGCTATGTAACCGTAACCAGAAACAGTTTCTTCTTGTAGCCATTTTCAACCAATGCACATATAAGCCACGAGAGGCTTTCATGCACTGCGTTAAATACACCAGTGTGCAATACTGTAATTGTAGAATGTGACCCTGGAGCACAAAAGCAGTCTTAAGTCGCTGGGGTATATTTGTAGCAATAGCCAAAAATACATTGTATGGGTCAAAATAATATATTTTTTTTAAATGCCAAAAATCATTAGGATATTAAGTAAAGATCATGTTCCATGAAGATATTTAGTAAATTTCCTACCGTAAATATATTAAAACTTCATTTTTGATTACTAATATGCATTGCTAAGAACTTCATTTTGACAACTTTAAAAGAGATTTTCTCAATATTTAGATTTTTTTTTTGCACCCTCAGATTCCAGATTTTCAAATAGATGTATCTCGGCCAAATATTGTCGTATGCTAACAAACCGTACATCAATGGAAAGCTTATTTATTCAGCTTTTCCAAATATTGACCCTTATGACTGGTTTTGTGGTCCAGGGTCACATATGATCTGGTTTGTAAGGAAACCTATTTGCTCAAATGAATCAGTAAATGGAATCATATGATTAATTAAATTGCCTGAGCTTAGCAATTTGTTTATATGAATCAATGTTTTGAACTGTTTGATTCAATGGAATTGTTCGAATGATGCAATTTGCTCATATGAATCAACTGCTTGATTTAGGTAAACCATCCAAAAAATCTTATTTGTTCAATTAAATTGGTGTTTTGAACTGATTTAGTCAATTTATCCTTCTGTACAAACCTATTTGCTGAAATGAATCAATATTTTGAAACTGAACATCTAAAAGAACCAGTTTGTTGCAATGGATCAATATTTTGAGATCTTTTAACTTTTCAGACAAAGCAATTTGCTTCTGTGAATCATTGTTTTGAACTGGCTTATGAAATAGAATCGTCCGAATGAACCAGTTTGCTCAGATGAATCACTTTTAATGAAATCGAACTGTTTAATTAAATTGTCTGAACTTTTCTCATATGAAGCAGTGTTTTGAACTGATTGATTAAATTGAACTGTCTGAACAAAGCAATTTGCTCAGTTAAATCAGTATTTTGAACTGCTTTATAAACTGAACATCTAAAAGAAACGATTTACTCAAATGGATCACTTGTTTGAGCTCTTTGATTCCAAACGAACCTGTTTGTTCAAATGAATCATTTTTCCCCAGTACTATTGTTTTGTTGTTGTTAAAGGCCTTTTTCAAACAGTGTGCATATAAAAGTCATGAGAGGCTTTAATGCACCAGTGTGCAATATTGTAATTGTATAATGTGACATAAATATCCTGTATAATATGAACAAAACCCTGTTGTTTTTTAAACTGCGGGAAATTTCGGAATTCTTTCCAAGTTCTAAAAGGCTGGGATGTGGCGGAATTCCTAATTTTTAAATTCAGGCCTTGTTCACAGACATTTTGGCACCCAGTATGTTTATTGGGTGAGGGGTCTGTGAATGTTTGTTAATCTAATGAATAATTGATTTGTTAAATCAAATGACAAATGGTGTGTCTGATTGGTCCAGACGCTACAATTGTGTCATCTTTGAGAAAGCACACTAAAGACTTCCAGAATGTTCCCCTGCGATGAACTCTTCCCGTTGGAGGCTCGGAGCGTTTGGTAGCTTTTCCGAAGCCTCACAGGTGCTGGAGTGGCTCTGGAGCGCTGGATCGGGGTTTGTTGTTTCTGGAGCGTCACAGAGGAGCGTGGCTGGGTTCCTCGCAGCTGTCACTTT
Organism: Sinocyclocheilus rhinocerous; assembly: GCF_001515625.1. Classification (NCBI taxonomy): domain Eukaryota; kingdom Metazoa; phylum Chordata; class Actinopteri; order Cypriniformes; family Cyprinidae; genus Sinocyclocheilus; species Sinocyclocheilus rhinocerous. The sequence continues at coordinate 1,039,651 of NW_015634018.1, read as the reverse complement.
CAGGAAACGCTCCTTCAGGGCTGGAAGAGAGAGAGAGTGTGCTGCTTTCCTGTCTGATTGAGCTTTAGTCAGATCACTGATCGAAGCAATCTCTCTGTCTCTTGCTCTTTATTTTTCTGTCAAGCTGCACATTTGAGAAAGTAGTCAGCAACACTTTATTTCACAATCGTTATTTTGAACTAATCGAATGAACCACTTTAATCAAGTGAATGAAAATTTTGAACCGGTTCACTAAACGAATCATTTGCTTAAATGAATCACTATTCTGAACTGTTTGATTAAATTCAGTTTTGTCCAAATCGTTCGCTCAAATTAATTGGCATTGAATTAGCAAACATCCAAATTAACCAATTTTTCCGAATTGCTCATTTTGTTAAACGCTTTATTTAAATTGTCCGAACAGCAATTTGCTCATATGAATCATTGTTGTGATCTGTTTGGTTAAATTGAACTGTCCAGACGGAGTAATTTACTCATATGAATCAATATTCTAAAAGAACAATTTGCTCAAATTAATCACTATTCTGAACTGGTTGATTAAATTGAATTGTCTGAACATAATTTGCTCACGTGAACCAGGGTTTGAACTGTTTGATTAAATTGAACTGAAGCAATTTGCTCATACAAATCAGTGTTTTGAACTGGTTCATTTAAATGAATCTTATTTACTCAACTGAATTAGTATTTTGAACTGATTCGGTTAATTGAACGATTCAAACAAAATCAGTATTTTGAAATGGCTAAATGAAATCATTCGAATGAACAAAATTGCTCAAATGAATCACATTTTTGAACCATTTGATTCATTAAAATTTTCTGAACATAGTAATTTGCTCAAATGAATCAGTGTTTTGATTAAACTGCCCAGACAAAGGAATTTGCTCATATGAATAGATATTTTGAACCAATTCTCCAAAGTGAACATCTCAAAGCACAATTTGCTCAAATGAATCACTATTCTGAACTGGTTCTTTAAACTGAATTGTCCGAACGAACCAATTAGCTCATGTGAATTGCTGTTTTCAACTGGTTGATTTAAATTAACCGTCTGAACTTATTTGCTCAACTGAATTAGTAGTTTAAACAGATTTGTTAAACTGAACCATCCAAGCCAAACTGTTTGCTCAAATGACTTGTTATTTAATTAAATTGTCCAATTTGCACATGAATCAGTGTCTTGAACCTTTTGATTTAAATGAACCATATAAACAATCACATTTGCTCAACCGAATTACTATTTCAATCTGATATATAAACCTATTTGCATGAATTAATCAATATTGTGAACCATATCTCTAAATTGAACATCTAAAAGAACCAGTTTACTCAAATGAATCACTATTTTGAACAATTCTTCAATTCTTCAATTCAATTCTTCTCAAAATTGTCCAAATGCATATGAATCAGTGTCTTGAACCTTTTGATTTAAATGAACCATATAAACAATCACATTTGCTCAACTGAATTACTATTTCAATCTGATATAAACCTATTTGCATGAATTAATCAATATTTTGAACCAGATCTCTAAATTGAACATCTAAAAGAACCAGTTTACTCAAATGGATCACTATTTTGAACAATTCAACCAAACTGTTCAAACAAAGCAATTTGCTCACATGAATCAATGTTTTGAACTGGTTCCTTAAATTAAACCAACCAAACAAACCTGTTTGTTCAAATGAATCACTTGTTCCAGCACTATTATTTTGTTACGGCTTAGACAGTTGAGCTGCTCCTCCTGCATGGCTGTCAACACCGTCTTATCAGCCCACTTTAACCATTCCTTCTCCTTCTCCTTTCCAGATGTCACTCTTTAAACCCATCTGTCATTCTCTCCATATATTCCTCAGTGTTTATGGACTGAAATCTGACAGGAGTGAAAACGGAGATGTGAACGTGGTGTCCGACTGTTCCTTTGCCCACAAACACTCGTTTAGCAGAGATTTGCTCAAACAGAGCGCTGGATGGAAATCTCGGTCATCCTGACCAGACAAAACGATCATTTAGAAGATTCACCTATAGAGCGTTGAGCTCTGTTTGCATAGCTGCTCTCTCTTTATGTCTCTGTCTGTGTGTTTGTGTGTGTATGGATGTCTTGGGCATTAAAATGAGTGGTTTGTGAAGGCCTGGCCTGGGTAATTGGCACCGCGTGTTGAATGAAGGTCGTATGAAGACTGCCTCAGAATCCTAAGTAGGGATGGGAATCGTAAGGAATTGAGAGATTCTGTTTCTTGATTCCTCTTAACCTCACAGTTTATGAATGAAAAAGTGTTCATACTTCGTCATTTACTCTCCCTCATGCTGTTCCAGACTTGTCTGACTGACTTTATTATGTGAAATACAAAAGGAGACAGAAACAGGAAAAAAAAAATGCATGTGGGTGAGTAAAAGAGTTTTCATTTTTAGGTGAACTATCCCTTTAAACTCATTAGTGTATGAATATTAATAACATGATGTAAAATTCTTCCAGTAGTTTGCGTTTATTAACATTCTCAGCTTCTAGCTGCGTTTAGTTCAGCTTCTGTTCTTCATCTGAAAGTTTACAAGGCTGTTAACCGAGTCAAACTTTCGCTTCCAGTATATAAAAAAAATATTTATTTATACATTTAGTTAGTTTAGTTTAGTGTATTTATTTATTTTCGACTGGTTCTTGATTCCCAGCCCTACAATTTATTATCAATTTATTATCACCCGACAATTTATTAGCACATGCTGATATGCTACTATTTCCCACATTGCACATTCAGTATTTTTTCTTATTTTATTTTATATTAATTTTATTTTATTTTAATTAATTTTTTAAAATTAAATTAAATTTTATTTTATTTTATTTTGTAATTTAATTTGATTTAATTTGATTTAATTTAATTTGATTTAATTTTATTTTATTTTATCTGATTTTGATTTTGATTTAGAATTGAATTGAATTGAATTGAATTTGATTTCGATTTAGAATAGAATAGAATAGAATGGAATGGAATTGAATAGAATTTGATTTATGATAGAATAGAATAGAATAGAATAGAATAGAATTGGACTGGATTGGATTTTAATTTGATTTATAACATGTCCATGACCTTTTTCATTTAATGTTAATATTTCAGGCTAAAATTTACCTATGTCAATTTAAAAATGTAAAAATCTACCGTCAACTGTATTTAAATTTGGTTAAATACATACTTGTTTATTTTCAGAAATGTTTGAACATCACATTAAATTGTATCGTATTATTATTTACCATTATATTGGCCATCAGTTACCCTGCTCGCTATAGATATAGTCCATATCTGTAGTTCATAATTGTCCTCATACAGCAGCTTAAAGGAGTGATTAACATGACAGAAAACTAGTTGTCATTTTGGTTATAGAATGCAGTTTTCCCTCCATTTAATAATGATTTGTGTGCACACGACTGTATTTAGCCATCCAAACACCCGTATCACACTCTGAAACACACCAGGCCACTCAACCTTGCCCGTCCACAAACAGCCCAGCGGCCTCATTTAGAATTAATGGCACGTTCCTAATCAGCAGAGTCTGCGAGGGCCGCTGAGCTGTTCCACATGTGCGAGGAGGAGCGTATTAGAATTAGAGGCAGACAAAGCCTCTTTCTGCACACAGGTGTATGGTGAGTGAAGTGTTAAAGAGATCTCTTATGCGGGGCGCCCCCCTTCTCTGAGCGGCTGCTTGAGTGATACTCTTTGTGCTGATGTGGAGTTTGCGACGTCTGGCACTTGTTCTGTTTGTTTACGTCTGGACTGTAATTGAAAAGGCTGTTTAGGCTGGTCAATCGATTCGCACACAGAAAACGCCACGGTGTTTGTGCTTCGAAAATTTGTCATAAGTATGGATTTCCGATGGGAAAGAAGGGACACGCACTTTTATATGAGGAATTGTTACTGACACTCATTCAGGTCGTTATTCTGAAAACATTTGACTGTAATAATATAATGTGTATGTGATTTTTGCTAGTACTTGTTTGTTTGTGAGGAAAACACTTCATTAAGTTTATTTATTAATAATTTAAAATAGTAAACAAGTGGATGCTAGGGTATTATGGGTGGTTTTAAGCCATTACTAGGTGGTTGCTAGGGGCTTTTGGTTGGTTTAGGGCATTTTAGGTGGTTGCTATGTGTTCTGATTGTTTTAAGGCATTAATTGGTGGGTACCCTGGGTGGTTATAGGTGTTGCTAGGGTGGTTTCTATGGTGTTCTGAATGGTTGTAGGTGTTGCTAGGTGATTTATATTGTGTTCTGGTTGGTTGTAGGTGGTTGCTAGGGTGTTATGGGTGGTTGTATGTATTGCTAGGTGGTTTCTAGGACGTCATGGGTGGTTTTAGGTGTTTCTACGCAGTTTCTATGGTGTTCTGGGTGTTCTGGGTGGTTGTAGGTGTTGCTAGGTGGTTTCTAGGATGTTTTTGATGATTGTAGGTGTTACTATGTGGTTTCTTTGGTGTTCTGGGTGGTTGCATGTATTGCTAGTTGGTTTCTAGGACATCATGGGTGGTTTTAGGTGTTTCTATGCAGTTTCTATGGTGTTCTGGGTGGTTGTAGGTGTTGTTACGTGGTTTCTGGTGTTTTTGGTCATTGCAGGTGTTGCTATGTGGTTTTGATGGTGGTCTGGCTGGTTGTAGGTGGTTTCTATGGTGTTTGGGGTGATTGTAGGAGTTACTAGGTGGTTTCTTTGGTGTTCTGGTTGGTTGTAGGTGGTTTCTATGGTGTTCTAGGTAGTTGTAGGTGGTTTCTAGAGTGTTTTGGGTGATTGGAGGTATTGCTATGTGGTTTCGATGGTGGTCTGACTGGTTGTAGGTGGTTTCTAGGGTGTTCTGGGTGGTTGTAGGTGTTGTTACCTGGTTTTTAGGGTGTTCTGGGTGGTTGTAGGAGTTACTAGGTGTGTTCAGGATGGTTGTAGGTATTGCTAGGTGGTTTTTATGGTGTTTTGGGTGGTTGTAGGTGGTTTCTATGGTGTTTTGGGTGATTGTAGGTGTTGCTATGTGGTTTCTATGGTGTTCTGGCTGGTTGTAGGTGGTTTCTATGGTGTTTTAGGTAGTTGTAGGTGGTTTCTAGGGGGTTTTGGGTTATTGGAGGTATTGCTATGTGGTTTCGATGGTGGTCTGACTGGTTGTATGTGGTTTCTAGGGTGTTCTGGGTGGTTGTAGGTGTTGTTACCTGGTTTCTAGGGTGTTCTGGGTGGTTGTAGGAGTTACTAGGTGGTTTCTAGTGTGTTCAGGGTGGTTGTAGGTATTGCTAGGTGGTTTTTATGGTGTTTTGGGTGGTTGTAGGTGGTTTCTAGGGTGTTTTGGGTGATTGTAGGTGTTGCTATGTGGTTTCTATGGTGGTCTGACTGGTTGTAGGTGGTTTCTAGGGTGTTTTGGGTGATTGTAGGTGTTGCTATGTGGTTTCTATGGTGGTCTGACTGGTTGTAGGTGGTTTCTAGGGTGTTTTGGGTGATTGTAGGTGTTGCTATGTGGTTTCTATGGTGGTCTGACTGGTTGTAGGTGGTTTCTAGGGTGTTTTGGGTGATTGTAGGTGTTGCTATGTGGTTTCTATGGTGTTCTGGCTGGTTGTAGGTGGTTTCTATGGTGTTTTAGGTAGTTGTAGGTGGTTTCTAGGGGGTTTTGGGTTATTGGAGGTATTGCTATGTGGTTTCTATGGTGTTCTGGCTGGTTGTAGGTGGTTTCTATGGTGTTTTAGGTAGTTGTAGGTGGTTTCTAGGGGGTTTTGGGTTATTGGAGGTATTGCTATGTGGTTTCTATGGTGTTCTGGCTGGTTGTAGGTGGTTTCTATGGTGTTTTAGGTAGTTGTAGGTGGTTTCTAGGGGGGTTTGGGTTATTGGAGGTATTGCTATGTGGTTTCAATGGTGTTCTGGCTGGTTGTAGGTGGTTTCTATGGTGTTTTAGGTAGTTGTAGGTGGTTTCTAGGGGGGTTTGGGTTATTGGAGGTATTGCTATGTGGTTTCAATGGTGGTCTGACTGGTTGTAGGTGGTTTCTAGGGTGTTTTAGGTAGTGCGCGTTAAATATCGCATGCGATTTATCGTGCAGCCCTATTGTAAAGTAATCACTCAGTAAAGTAACAACACACTCTCCTCAACAACACACGAGATTTGAGGAATCATTCTGGGATGAGTTATGTGCTAGAGTAGCTAACTACACCGGTAACCCCCACCTCCATCCCCCGGCTGCTTAGCGACCCTGATTTTATCATGGTGGGGGCCCTAATTGTTTGGTTTCACAGTCTTTAGTCTGCGTAGAACTAATTCTGTCTGGGCATGCAACTTAATTCTCCACACCAGCATAAAGCTGCTTCTCAAACCCTCCACCCCAACAGCACAGAAACTCCTGATCCTGCTGTATTTAGTGTTTGCAACACTGAGGGGCCTGTGCAGTGAGTAATTTCTCCAGAATCCGTACGTCTTTCTTCTGAGGTTTAGCCGTTCTGGCGTTGAGTCCAGCGCTGGCAGTCGGGCCACGTGTCAGCAAATCAGCAGAAATCGGCTTACTGCTTCATGAAACGACCTAAATGTTGATGTCTTAGATGACCCTAGCAAAAAAAAAAAATAATAAAATGAGTAGAGTGCTACCATACAAATGTTTTTTTTATTTTTTTGTCGTAATAGTTTGGAGTTTTTAATAGTGTTATTTTAGTATTATTTAAATCCTTTTATGGTATTTATGGTATGGTATTAATATTTTTAATTAGATTTTATTTTTATATTTTCATTTTTTTTATTTGAATTGTAAGTTTTAATCATTTTGTTATCTGCTTTTGTCATTTTTATTAGTTTTTGTAATATGTAAAAAAAAAATTTTAATATACTTTTTTCAATTATTTATTGAAAAAATTGATTATTTAAATTGATTATTTATTATATCAATTGATATTATATTATATTAATTTAAAAATATTATTATTATTAATTAATAAATATTAATGACAAATATTTTTGTCATTTTATTTCGCTTGTAGTCATTTTAGTGCATATAAAAAAATGTCATTCTTTTGCAAGCTCTAGTTTTTATTTTTATTTTCATTACTGACTATATTTGTTCATTTCTAGTTTTTGTCTTGGACTGACCAATTGGAAATATTAATGTCTAAAAAATATTAGTAATATTAAATCATTTTAAAAAATTGTTTATGCATATTTTTGTCACTTTATTTAATTTTTAATAATAATTTAGGGCAATAATAATTTATAGTTTTTCATTCTTTTGCAAGCTCAAATTTGTATCTCCATAATATCGAATAATATATATATCAATGTTAAATAAATATAAAATATTAATGGCAAATAATTAACAAATATCTATTTATTAATATTTTTAATGGGCTTTTATTTTGATATTTTTAGCTTTATTAGAATTTTAGGTTTTATATTTTTATGTGCTTTTGTCAGTTTTATAGTTTTTTTTAAATTAAATTTTAGTTTTAATAATTTTAGTGCTTAAACTTATGTCAGTTACATTTAAAAATTTCATTTAAGTTTTTTGTTTACATTTTTCCTCTAATATTTATGTTAAATGTTTTTTTTAAAAATGTTTTTAATAGTAAAAAGTTAATAACAACACTGGTTGGTAATTAAGTTAAAGATGTGCTTGATATGCTAGTTATGGCCATGAGAAATACGGTAATCATTCAGTACCTTATTTTATATTAGATTATTATATCATGGTAATACCATCTTTTACCATACATTTTTTTCTAAGAGGAAATTGCTCAGAAAGTTTCATTATGACAGATGTGTTGTGAAGGTTAACAGTGGCAGCTCATGCTGAAATCTGTTATGAATTTTGTTCGATTGAGTTTCTCCAGCCCTCGCAGCAGTACAGTCTTGGCCTGTTCGTGTTTACCGGCTTGTGTTGATTAGCATTGTGAAAATAAGACACCTGATCCGGTCATCTTGAGTCGTCATATAGCGTGCGGTCGCACCGATGGCAGTGATTGAATCATACTACGGTACCAGCAGTGTAACAGGTGTTTACAGAGCGTTTCTGTTTCGCCGGCGTGTTGTGTTGTCATGTGGCCAGACAAATTGACTTTGACGTTGGAGAGCGTCCATCCTTCCTTCCTCAGTCCAGCCGTGTCACCCTGTTTCACTTCTACCAATAACAAGCTCACTCATTCAGAATTATTCCCAGTCTTGTTCCAATGTTTGAGAACGAAAGTTATTCTGACATCAGCGGGGTTGTTGTTCTAGTTTTGAAAAATAATTTTTATTATGTCTAGTATTTTGATTTTCAATTTCAGTTCAGATTTATTTATTATGGTGACGCATTGCTGCCACACACGTTATTTTTTCCACTCAATTATGTCGTAATAACGAGATGTCTTTTCTCGTAATAACGACATGTTTTCTCGTTAAAACGACATCTTTTCTCGTAATAACGACATGTTTTTATGACATATGTCGTTATTACGAGAAAAAATATGTTGTTTTAACGAGAAAAAATGTCGTTTTAACGAGAAAACATCTCGTTATTACGAGAAAAGATGTCGTTTTAACGAGAAAATATGTTGTTAAAACGAGAAAATGTCGTTTTAACGAGAAAAAATGTCGTTATTACGAGAAAATATGTTGTTTTAACGAGAAAATATGTTGTTAAAACGAGAAAATGTCGTTTTAACGAGAAAATATGTTGTTAAAACGAGAAAATATGTCGTTTTAATGAGAAAAAATGTCGTTATTACGAGAAAATATGTTGTTTTAACGAGAAAAAAATGTCGTTTTAAATATGTCGTTTTAACAAGAAAAGATGTCGTTTTAACAAGAAAAGATGTCGTTATTACGAGAAAAGATGTCGTTAAAACGAGAAAAGATGTCTTTTTAACGAGAAAAGATGTTAAAACGACATAACATCTCGTTATTACGACATAATTGAGTGGAAAAAAGTATATGTGTGTGGCAGCAATGCGTCACCGTAATTTATTTATTTATTTAATTAAAATGTCAAATATCAATTGAAAATGTTGATATTTATGAATTATTATTAATATTAAATATTACATTTGTTGTAATTTTATTTCATTTTTATTCGTATTTTAGTGCACATTTATAGTTTTTAATTCTTTTGCAAGCTTTTTATTTTCATTAACGCCTATGTATTTTAATTTATTTATTTTTTCTTGGTCCGTCCAATATCAATTGAAAATATGAACATTCTTTTGCAAGATCTAATGATGAAGATGAAATCTAATGATGTGTCTTTATTAAACCTGCCATGACTTTCATAGAACAGGGTTTTGCATTTCCACAATCCATCATATTTTGGTCTACTATGAGGCATTTAAAATGTGTTCTTTGCAAACTGCGAGTGTTAAATAATATTCTAAGTGTTTCTATGAACAGCCAGCATGAATTGAGGGTTCAGAGGTTCAGGATGGACACAAAGCGTCCACTGAAAGTCTGTTTATAGCTCCGCTCACGGGGAGTTTGGACTTCCTTATTTTCATCTTGCTTTTTTAAAGCACGGCTGACACCATTTTTCCATCTCTGCGGTCAGATGTGTTAACAAGACACTTATTTAACTGTGTTAAATCTGAAGAGACTCAAACAAGAGCTGTTTTTAAACGCCCGCACGACTAAATGTCAGAGACGGGCATTATTCGTAGCTTCACATGCAAACTTTCCATGCATGCACTCCTTTAACTTTTTGCACTCTTTTAGCAATGTGCATCGAGGGTTAATGTTGGTTTGGAGCATTCGCACGTTTCACAGTGAAATCATGATGGGTCACTTTTGTGTGTTGAAACTGAGTGTGTTTGCTCGTGAAGCTGGTTGTCATTCAGGGGTAGGTTCCCACAGTGATTTCTAGAAAAAAGGATGTTTCCTCAACTATTGTTTGGGGAAGTGTGTGTGTGGTGCTGTATCGTAACCTAGATATTATTTTTAGCTTGTGTGTGCGTCCATGTGTGAGTGAGAGAGTGAGAGTGTGAGTGTGTGTGTGTGTGTGTGTGTGTGTGAGTGTGTGTGTGCGTCCATGTGCGTCCATGAGTCAGAAATGAAGCGTGCGTGTAAAATGTTCTCACACAGGAACAAGTGTGATGTCTGTACAGCATCAGAGCAATTACACAAGAACATAACCACGAGTTCTCACACGCAACGACTCACAAAACATCTGCTTGTTCTGCGTTTTATCCTCTGCCTCCTCTTTACTTCACTGCCACTCGTTCAACTTTAAGTGGCAGACCCAGAAGAAAAAATATATTATTCATTTTATTTTATTATTATTTGTGATCATTTGTGACATAAGTGGGATTCAGATAAGTGGCAAAGGCCAAGCATAAAATCTGTTCAATCAGATTTGTGGTTTAAGTGACATGAGTGGCAATCAGATAATTAGCTAAATTTTATTTTATTTTATTTTGTTTTGTTTTGTTTTGTTTTGTTTTGTTATGGACTTGTGGGATCAAATGGAAAACAGATAAGTGTTAGTTGTATTTATTTGTAGTGTATGTATGTATTTATTTATTTATTATATATTTTAGATTCAGTTGGATTTGTGGCATGAATGGGAATCAGATAAATGGCAAAGACCAAGTATACAATTCTATGTTAAATCAGATTAAATCATGTTAAATCAGATATGTGGTGTAAGTGGATTAAGTGGCAATCAGATAAGTAGCAATATTTTATTTTATTTTATTTTAAATCAGGCTTGTGGCATAAATAGGAATCAGATAAGTAGCAATATTTTATTTTATTATTTTATTTTATTTTATTTTAGATTAAATCAGACTTGTGGCATAAGTAGGAATCTGATAAGCGGAATTAGATATTATTATTTATTTATTCATTTTTATCATTATTTATTATTTATTTAGAATAAATCAGATTTGTGGCATAAGTGGAAATCAGTTAAGTGGCAAAGGCCAAGTGTATATATATATATATCTATATATATATATACTTTTGTTTTATTTTTAAAACTTA